>NC_137955.1:31516386-31563886 GCF_963924665.1 Micromys minutus | reverse complement strand
ATCTGAAGGAAACACTATTCCTGACCTCAAGCTATGTTACAAGGCAATTGTGCTAAAAACTGCATGGTACTGGTACAGAGATAGTCACGTGGTTAAATGGAATAGAATAGAAGATCCAGAAATGAGCCCTCACATATGTGATCAGTTGATATTTGACTAAGGAGCTGTAAACATTCTATGGAAAAAGGGAGGCCTATTCAACAACAGGCATTGGTCCAAATGGCACTCAGCATGCATATGAATGAAAATAGATGATTTCTTATCTCCTTGTACAAAGCTCAAGTGTAAGTGGATCAAAGATCTCCATATTAAAACAGGTTCACTGAAATTATTAGAACAGAAAGTAGGGAAAACCTTAGAAGACATAGGCACAGGAGAAAATTTCCTGAACAGAACACCAATGGTTCATGCTTTAATGTAAAATATTGACAAGTGGGATTTAATGAGATTGCAAAGTTTTTGTAAGGCTAAGGACACTGCCAAGATAACAAAACGGCAGCCAACAGATTCGAAAAAGGTCTTTACCAACCCCACATCAGATAGAGGCCTAATATCCAAGGTATACAAAGAACTGAAGAAGCTAGACACCAGAGAATCAAACAATCCTATTAAAAATGGGGTACAGAGCTAAAAAAAAGTTCTCAATTGAGGAGTATCGAATAGCTGAGAAGCAGCTAAAGAAGTGCTGGACATCATTGGCCATCAGGGAAATGAAAATCAAAACAACCAGGAGATTCCCCTTCACACCAGTCAGAATGGGTAAGATCAAAAACTCAGATGACAGCAGATGCTGATGAGGATGAGGAGAAAGAGGAACACTTCTCCACTGTTGGTGGAATTGTAAACTAGTTCAACCACTCTGGAAATCAGTCTTGAGATTTCTCAGAAAATTAGACATAGTACTTCCTGAACACCCAGTTATTACACTTCTGGGCATATACCGCAGAGATGCTCCAACATACAACTAAGACACATGCACCACAATGTTCATAGCTGCCCTATTTATAATAGTGAGAAGATGGAAAGAACCCAGATGTCCTTCAGTAGATGAATGGATACAAAAATTGTGGTACATTTACACAATTGAGTACTGCTCAGCTATCTGAAACAATGACTTTATGAAATTCGTCAGAAAATGGATGCATCTAGAGAATATCATCCTGAGTTGGTAAATCAGTCACAAAAGAATAGACATAATATGCAGTCACTGATAATTAGATACTAACCCAAGAAAAGTCTGAACACCCCAGAAACAACTCACAGATGATATGAACTTCCAGAAAATAAAAATGAAAAACCTTTATGCTTAATCTTTACACATCAAGTAAACTTTGACTAATCTATTTTACATCTTGTTTTACATGTACTTTATGCTCATTGTAACTAGTAAGATCTTAATGCACACTATCAAACCTTTAAAAAAACCAAGGACTGACAAAAATGTATTCATAATCTTTTATGCAAAAATGCTTAAAATCTGTACATTTATCTTTGTTTTTAAAGTAAAGTTGTTCAATTAAATATTAATAATATCTATTATTTATAAAAATTATTAAAATATATTTATTCTTATTTCTTGTTTATAATCAAGATATTCTCTATGTTATAGAATACATTTATCCTACATAATAGAAAAATCAGTGACATAGCCATGATGGTTAAGTATAATTAGTAAAATGGTATTCAAAATATTTGAGCATACGTAGGGTGGTTTGAATATCTTTGGCTGATGCAGTAGCAGTATTAGGAGGTATGGTCTTGTTGGAGTAGGTGTGCCATGGTTCAAAAAAGTCTGTCACTGTCACGGTGGGCTTTTAGCCTTTCTTCTAGCTGTTTGGGAGCCAGTTTTCTCCTGGTAGCTTTCCTATCAAGATGTAGAACTTTCAGGAACTCCTGCCATGATACTGCCATGTGGCTTCCCAGATGACAGTGGACTGAACCTCTAAAACTGTAAGCCCGCACCAAATAAATGTTCTTTGTAACAGTAGATGTGATCATCGTGTCTCTTCACAAATATGGAAACCTTAAGACAATATTTTTTAAAATGATTTTATTTTTCCTTTCATTTTATTGGAAGTACCAAAATAGATGAAAATATCAATGGTACTTGTTTTGAACTATAGTATTCTTAAATTGTATTAAAGATACACATTGAAATATTCAAATTAAGGGTTTGTTGTAGCATAAAATATTCGAAAATACTCTAATAATGCATGATTCAGTATAGATGTTGAGATGATGTTTTAATACCTAGCCTTACTATTCAGTGAGAAACAAGCTACTGATTATATATATATATATATATATATATATATATATATATATATATATATATATTCATATTATTTATTCAAAATTGAAAAAAATTGGACAGGAAAATTGTCATCATTGTGGAAATCACTGTCTCTGTAAGCATGTAGTCAGAATTGTGGTTGAATCAATTTTTCTCAAAGGTGAGGTTTGTCTTATAAATAACAGAGTCCTTGAAAAGCACAATAAATTGACATCAAGTAAAGCATCCAAACACCTGGTGCTTAGTGCCACTTCTGTAGGAGTCTAAATCTACTTCCTTTCCAGTTAATAACTTCCCCTGAGCCAACATGAGAAGATGAACCAGATGGATGTATGCATTCATTTAAAGATTGCTTTATTCATTATATACTGCAGATGGTTTGTCTCAAGATACTTTTTGTTCAAAGAGAACAGTGTTTGAGAGGGAGATTTAAATACCAAGGCAAAGGGGATGATCACAGATCTGCAAGTAGCAGAGAACGTTGACACAAACGTTTGTAGTAGGAAAACTGATTTTTCCAAAGGTTACTTTAAGAAAAGAATAGACACCAGGCACCACATCCTTTTGGTTGTTAAGGAAGATTTTTGTAGTTTGGAATAAATAAATTTTTAGATTCATTTGAGAAGAATGAAAAGTATGAACAGTGAGGTCCTTAATTGAAAGCATACATAAGTTTTTCTTTGCCTCTTACTGTCTTTGTGTCAATGATTTGTATATGAACTTTGCCTCCCTTCTCAAGAATTATTTTGCCTTAACTATGAAGGAATGGCATTATAATTTATAACATGTGCAGAACCTATGTAGTAACTTGGCATTGCCATATGTGTGGAAATATTAAAATAAAGTAGATTTTGTGTAGGCCATTTTGAATTTTAAAAACAAAATAGTCAGTGAGGTATTAGCCACATTCATCTAAATGATTGTTCAGTGTTGATATCAATTCTCTGAAAAAAGAATCTGTTAAGCTTAGTTGATCAATACAAACGATATTTCACCTCAGTTAACCATAGGACCCAGGCTGCACTCAATTTGTACTGGATAGTTTAGGTTTTGCCTCACTAATCATAATTTCTAACAAGTGGTACAGTTCCCAACCTACTTGGTGGAATAGAGCTGTAAACACAGCTGTCATTGTGCTGAACTTCAGAGCCTCTTTTCAACATTGCTGTAATCTGTGTTACCCTGTGATGCCATGCCAATTAGATCCAAATAAAATGGAATTATCTTAGTTTCAATGAGACTGATATTATTCTTGCCTAACAACTTTGTTTGGAAATCTTAATAAAATGCAAATTTGTTACTAGCAAAGCTCGTTACTATTCTAGGGCACTCTTCTTATTATTCTTCATTGTTAGTGTCTCATCCATCTCTACCTTGTAGGACAGATGAAATTCCCTGCTCTAATAAGGGAATCTTGATGGAATCTAATGATGGAGACACATTCTGCATATTAAATTCGTAATTCAAGGCTTAAAAAGAAATAAGTTAGATAGTTTAGGTTTCATTGAAAATGAGTGCCTATAAAGGCATACTTATGAATATATCAGGCCTGTTTTTCCTCTCTATATTTATTTATTTTTTCTCGAAACTCTTGTTCAGTTAAAAACCACTTTTGTTTTTTAATTTGTTTTTTTTTTTTATTCAAGGTTATTTGCTCAAACAGGAAATTCAGTATTATTTCATCTAAGTGATCTTGGAGAAGAACTGGGTATTATATATGATAGTATGCATTCACTGATAATGGGATACTAACCCCAGAAAGATCTGAACACCCCAGAAACAACTCACAGACTATGTGAAGTTCAAGAAAAGAAAGAAAAAAAAAACATTATGCTCAATCCTTACACACCAAGAAAACTTTGACTAATTCCAGGTTACATCCTGTTTTACATATATATTATGCTCATTGTAACTAGTCAAACCTTAAGGCAAACTATCAAACTTTTGAAAAAAAAAGCCAAGCACTGACAAAAATGTATTCGTATACTTTGATGAAAAAATGCTTAAAATTTGTATATTTATCTTTGTTTTTTAAAATAAAGTTCAAAAAATTAATAAAGGGTTTTTACTCACAGTAAAAATAAAATAAATTATGATTTACAGTAATATTATGTGGAAAATGTCATGTGGAATAAATGCATAGACAAAAAAAACAGAAATGACATAAAGAATTCACTACATCCCATGAATTATTTCATCATGAACATAAAGAAAAAACACTTCCTTAGTAGTAAATGATTATATTTTTTGGATGTATTTTATTTGAATTACAAATGTTACGGCTTTTCTTGGTTTCCCCTCCATAAACCCCTATCCCACCCTCCTCCTCCTGCTTATATGAGAAGCCCCCCATCTACCCATTCCCTTCCTTCCTGCCCACCCTGACCTTCCCCTATATTGGGGCATCATAGTAAATGATTATAATCATCAATGTGTTAAGAAAAGAAGTCACAGTGAAGAGAGATGGATCAGTAACAAAGTGGAGTGGTAGGAAAACTAGCAGGAGCTCTGCAATTATTTAGAATTTGGGGGCAATAGAGAATATGGTAAAGAAGTAGATTATGAATTCCCAATTGGAATTCAGGAAGAAATCCAAAAGTTGAGGTCATAGGAAGATGCAGGACAAAAATCAGCATTTCAGCAGATCTGTAAATGGTAGTTTTTGTTCATGTAAAGAAGTAGGCAAGTTGTTTCATTTTAATTATTTCTAAATGTGAACATGTGAGAGCTAGTGTTTATAAGAGTGAGAAAAGCTTTGGAAGTGTTTGTGGTGGTGATTAACCATCAGGGCTTTCTCTGTGTGAGCAGTTATTTTAAACTAAAAGGATAATTTCAGAGACAATTAATCACAGAGTATTAAAATTAATCTGTATATTAGCCAGCTCATCCAGGAATTCAAGGACGATTATCAAACTAACTTCAAACACATGCTAATTAGGCTTCTAAAAATAAAATTTAAACATTCACTTTGTTTACAGAAAATATACAGTAAAAGTTATTCTTAAACTGCTAATAAATGACATGTAGGTTGGCAAAATGCTTACCGGTTTCTTCCTAGCGTTTGAAATACAAAGAAATGTCTTATGTTTTGGCAAGCTATTGACAGTTAACTCTTTATATTTTCTCAGTCTACTGAAAAAAATCAAAATCTTTGTACAGCAATAAACAAGGATAATCAGCTCTTTCATAGGATTGGGCCAATCCAAAATATCTATACAATACCCTTTTTATTGCTTTTACCTAGTCCATAAAATATGGATTCTCCTAAGGACATTGGTGAAACACATTTGATGATTCATTTTTCAAGAATATAGTTAAAAATGGATGTTAGCTTTAAAAGTATATTTTCTTTGGATCATGAGTTCGTGTGCACATGTCTAAGTATGGGAGGTCATGATGTCGAACAGGGGTGCTGATATCTATATGTATCCAGTGTGCTCATGGAAACTGAGCTCAGGTCCTCTGTAAAGGCAGTAAGTACTGCCACTGCTGAGCCATCTTTTTAGCTCCAAGTAGACATTTATTGAGTAGTATTTTAAAAACTAACATCACTGCAAGCATTCCAAAGCTGCTACCATTGCCCTGCTAAATCTGCCTCTCATTCACAATGTCTCAAATGCTTCCTTGTTCATTGGGCTTCTTGTGACATAGTCAAGATTCAGAGTTCTCTGTACCATTTTTCTTCTCCCTGTTGATAGTTTCTGCTATCTAATATATAAAGTAAGTTGTGTCCTGCTTTAAAACTTTTCTCAGATGCCAGACTGCCCATGGCGTGGATACACAGAACACTTGGCCAGTCCTGTCTCATTTTGTCTTCTGCTTTATTACTCTCTATAACACCTACTGCTTTCCACACATATAGGATTTCTTTTTCTGTTTTCTATTGATCACAGTCAAGATCAATAAGGCCTTCACTCTTGTTTTTCGTTGCCTAGAGTCAAAAATATATTTTAGTATTAATCAGCCATTCACTAAATATATTTTAATGGATTAGATATATGCACACAATTATAAAGGCTTTAGTATATATTCCAATGCTTGCTGAAATATAATTAAAAGCCGCAATTCCTGTCAAGAAAGAGGCAACTTATCCACAAGAATACAGACAAAGAGTGTATCTATCTTAGTGTATGAGAATTATATATGAAGATATTTCAAAGAAAATGAAAGAAGACAGAAATCAGCTTTTTCTACAGTTGAGCAGATACAACTCTGTACACACATCTTTTCAGGTGTTGCCATGTTTAGTCTTTAAGTTAAAGGACTTGACAGCACCATTTGTCACACTTGCTTTATCTAGAGACTCACCTGGTAATTGAGGTGGTGACCTGTGTTTGCTAATTGGCTCCACAGAAAGGTAAACCAGACTTGTGTACTTATGACAGGAGAAGTTTATGACAGAGAGGGAGGAAGGGACCTACAGATGCTGCTCTCCTTTTCCCACATAAACTGGTAATCAAAAGTGTGCCATATTTTATGATTAAACTTCAAAAAGTTTATTTTGAGGTCTTAAAAAAGAGACAGTTGAAGAACTTACAGTTCTAAGACTTTGAAAAATAAATTCCATTAAAGTAGGAAGCTGTAGGTCTTCCTTGTAATGCTTTTCCTTTGTTTATTTTTCTATTTTTAAGCCAGGGTCACTCAATATAGCCCTAGCTATCCTGGAACTCTGTGTAATCAGCCTGGCCTTGAATTCACAGAGATCTAATTACCTCTGCCTCCAGTATTTTGAGCTACATGGTCTCATAATAATCTTTAGATATGCCCTGGATGTTTGGAGTATAGGAGCTATTTCTACTAGAGGCAGATTTTAACTGTTTCTTTTAAAAGTTACTAAACAACAATGAAATCAAGTCTTAGCTGTGTGTGTTGTGCTATTCAATGACATTCTTTAATAAGATGGCATTAAATCCATTGTTCACTTCCTTATTTATCTCTCTGCTATAGCCAGTATATTCAAACTGTTGAAGAAAAATATATCTTACATTTTTTGTTTGTTTTTCTTTAGAAATTACTTCCATCTCTTAAAATAGAAGTAGAAATTTTAAACTGACCTTCAAAATTTGTGAGAGAAGGACACATATTGGGACTTCTATAATTTGAGGTAAAATATTTAATTTCCTTTGAATCTTTATTTGAATATTCAGTGAAACATTTTAAATAAAATTTGTATTAAACTGTTTTTATATTTTTTCCAAGATTCAAAGCATTTTTATTTTTTTTTCTTATAACTTTATTTTAAAAAGATAGATACATGTAAAGTTTTCTAAAGGCATTTTGGCATAATACTATAGGAATATATTTTTGTCAGTACTTAACTCTTTTAGAGGTTTGATAGCATGCATTGAAATCCCACTAGTTACCATAAGCATAAAGTACATGTAGAATAGAACATAACATGGAAACAGTCAGAGTTTTCTTGGTGTGTATATATTAAACATAATAATCTTTGAATATCAAAAATTGCCACAAGGCTATATTCCTAGCTCTTGGATTATTAATGATTCAAGGTGTAGGTGTACCACACTCTGAGAGGGTGCTATACACTTATTTTTTTTTTCCTAAGAAAGACTGAGGCTTTCAACTTTTGGCTTTTGTATTTTTTTATATATATATATATATATATTTATTTTTTAAACGACTTTATTTTGCAAAACAAAGATAAATGTACAGATTTTAAAAATTTTTTGCTTAAAATTATACATTTTTGTCAGCATTGTTTTTTCAGACATTAAAATAAATTTTACATAAAACCATGTGAATATGTTTTTTAGTCAGTACTTGATTTTTTTCAAGGGCTTGACAGTATGCATTGAAAACCTACTAGTTGCAATAAGCGTAAAGTACATGCAAAACAAAACGCAACATGTAAATAGTCAAAGTCTTCTTGCTTTGTGAATATATGTATATTTTTTGTTTTCTTTATTTCTTGGACTTCATACAGTCTGTGAGTTGTTTCTGGGGGAGTGCAAGCCTCTGGGGTTAGCATCCCACTATCAGTGACTGCATATTATGTCTGTTCTTTTGTGACTGGGTTATCTCACTCAGGATGATCTTCTCTAGATGCAGCCATTTTCTTAAGAATTTGGTTAAGTCATTGTTTCTGGTGGCTGAGTAGTATTCCATTGTGTATATGTACCACAATTTTTGTATCCATTCGTCTTCTGAAGGACATCTGGGTTCCTTCCAGCTTCTGGCTATTATAAATAGAGCCGCTATGAACATTGTGGTGCATATATCTTTGTTGTGTATTAAAGTGTCTCTGGGGTATATGCCCAGAAGTGGAATAGCTGGGTCTTCAGGTAGTACTATATCCAATTTCAGGTTTTACTTTTTAGTGTCTACGGTATATATTATAGTCAGATGAAAATATTTACTTCTGAATTTACCTTTTAACAATACTGTGCCCAAGAACTATCCACAAAAGTGCATGGCTAAAATAGTTGCTGCCTTAAAAAGAAGCTGTGTCAGCTGGCGCTGACTAGATGCTTCAAAATTCAAAAAGTAATTTGGTTGAGTGTTATATATAAATACAGAGCTGATATCAATTTTTCTTGACCTATCTTGAATTTCTAGTTCATTGGAATGTTTGGAATGAACTATATTCATGTTCTTTATAAAATAGTCACTTTTATTTTGAATCCAGAAAGAAACTGCTGTCTTCTTTGATGTGAGAGCTATATTTTGTCTGAACAAATTTTGTTAATGAAAGTGGAAGTAGATAATATATCTTTGTAGATCTGTGTTTTAACTTGTAGTATTTTTTATAAAACAATTTTATTTTACAAAACAAAGATAAATGTACAGATTTGAAACATTTTTTGCTTAAAATTATACATTTTTGTCAGTACTTTTTTCAGATTTTAACATAATTTTTACATAAAACTATATGAATATATTTTTTAGTCAGTACTTGATTTTTTTCAAGGTTTGATTTTATGCCTTGAAAACTTAATAGTTACAATGAGCTAAAGTACATGTAAAACAAAATGTAACATGGAAATAGTTAAAGTTTTCTTGTTTTGTAAATATTTTTTTTTGTTTTGTTTTGTTTTCTTTATTTCTTGGACTTCATACAGTCTGTGAGTTGTTTCTTGGGGAGTGCAAACCTCTGGGGTTAGCATCCCACTATCAGTGACTGCATATTATGTCTGTTCTTTTGTGGCTGGGTTATCTCACTCAGGATGATATTCTCTAGATGCAGCCATTTTCTTAAGAATTTGGATAAGTCATTGTTTCTGGTGGCAGAGTAGTATTCCATTGTGTATATGTACCACAATTTTTGTATCTATTCATCTTCTGAAGGACATCTGGGTTCCTTCCAGCTTCTGGCTATTATAAATAGAGCCGCTATGAACTTGTAGTTTTAAAAACAGTTAGGGATGGTGATTCCCCCAAAAGTTTTTTTTTTTTTTTTTTGAATATAGTTTTTGCTATTTTGGGTTTTTCGCTTTTCCAAATATATTTTCAAATTGTTCTTTATAACTCTATGAAGAATTGAGTTAAAATTTGATGAGGATTGCATTGAAACTGTAGATTGTTTTAGGCAAGATGGCCATTTTTACTATGTTGATGCTTCCAATTTATGAGCATGAAGACCCAACTTTACCACTTCTAGGCATATATCCAAAAGAAGATCCAACATCTAACAAGGACACATGCTCTACCACGTTCACATTTACTTATATGTTCTTATTATAAAAGCCAGAAGCTGGAAAGTACCAAGATGTCTTTCAGTAGAAGAATGGATACAGAGATGGTGGTACACTACGAAGTACTATTCAGCTATTTTAAAACAATGACTTCAAGAAATTCCTAGGCAAATGGATGGAACTTAACACTATCATCCTGAGTGAGGTAACCCAGTTACAAAAGAACACTCATGGTATGTACTCACTGGGAAGTGGATACTAGCCCCCAAAATTTGGAATACCCATGAAACAATTCACAGAACTTATGAAGCTCAAATCGAAGGAAGGCCAGAAAGTGGATGTCTCAGTCTTTCTTAGAACTGAGAACAAAACACTCAGGGGAGGAAATAATGGCACAAAAAAGGGGGAAGGAATTAGAGAAAAGCCATTCAAAGATTGCCTCACCTGTGGATCAATCCCATATGCAACCACTAAATCCATGCACTATTGCTGATGCAAAGCAGTGCCTCCTGGCAGGAATCTTATATGAATGCCTTTCTCAGAGGCTCTGCCATACTGATACACAGGAAGATGCTTGTAGATAACTAGCAGACTGAACTTGGGGACCCCAATGTAGGAGAAAGAAAAAGGACTGGAGGAGCTGAAAGGATCTGAAACCAATGGGAAGAGCAAAATGATCAACTAACCAAACCTACCACATTCCCCTGGCACTAAAACACCAACCAATGTGTTGTTACGGAGAGGCACATGACTCCAGGTGCATATGCAGCAGAGGATATTATTCTCTGGCATCAATGAGAGGAAAGAACATTGGTTCAGCAAAGGGTCAGTTTATCCGTGTAGGGGAATGCCAAGGGCCTGAGGTAGAAGACTGAGGCTGAGAGAGGGAGCACCTTAATGGAGGCAATGGGAAGAGGAGAGGGGAAGGAATTGGTGGCAAGGGGATAAGATTTGGATTGTAAATACAGAATACATTTAATAAAAAGAATAATAATGATACAATGTGTGTTTACATGACTCCTGTTTTCAAAAATAATATAAATCATTTACAATATTCAAATAAAATGATTTATAGTAAATTTTTAAAAAGAAATTAATAGCAGTAATTTTAAAACACTATTTAAAATATGGCTTTCATATATTATCTACATTTCTTTATATTGACATAGGTTGTAATTCTCATAAAAACATTTTCCGTTTTTCTTTCTAGGATAACAAGTAGCATGTTTTATAATTTTTTTTCTCAAATTGCTTTTCTCAAAATCAATTTAATAATCAAATCTTTGATTACACTCATATAATATACTCATGAAATAAAATAAAAAAAATTAAGAAATATTATTGAAGAAAACATTTTAGAGACATACTTGAATAGCTAAAAATATAGCATAATTTTTTTAAGATGTAGTATGTACTGCAAAGGCCATGGTGGCAATGAATCAGAAGACAAAGGTGGTCTTTGCTATTTTCCCATCCTTGCTTCTTGGAAGCAGTTGATTACACCCTAATTATCCTTAAAAACAGTGACAGTTGTTAAATTAGGTCCACTAAACTCTACTGTGGCTTAAAAGTTCATTTTTTAAAATTTATATTTCGTTATTTATTAATTAGGCATTTTCTTTTTACATTTTAAATGTTATTCCATCTCCCAGTTTGCCCTCTGAAAATCACCTATCCAACCTCCTCCCATACTTCTGTAAAAGTTCCCCCCACACACACTCACTCATACCTCACCTCCTTGAAATTCCCATACAATGGGGCATTGAGCCTTCCCAAGGCCTCTCCCTGCCTTGATGCCAGATAAGGCCATCCTCTGCTATATATGCAGCTGAAGGCATTGGTTCCTCCATGTGAACTCTTTGGTTGGTGGTTTAATCTCTGGCAGCTTCTTCTTAAGATTCCTTCAACAGTGTTGAAAATTGAGGAATATTTTAAAATGCAAAGTGTACAGGGATGGTGTAAATAGCAGTTCTCTTTGGATCCAATCTCTCATTTTGTAGGGTAATTTTGACAGATCTTGATTCTGACTTTGAATCAAAATATCTAAATGTAGACTCCTTTAAACCAGTTAGAAAGCTTGGTCATCCTGTTGATTGAAAGACTTTTGAACTGACCAGTGACATTGCATAGCTCTATTATGCTATTTTATAATTGAAAGTTTCAAATTCATGCTCCAAAGTAAATTTTCTATTTGAACTGCACATTTTTTGGTATGTCTGTGGAAAGACATTTGAAATGGATTGATTTTCTTAAACTCTAATCAGTAGCAAGATTATATAAGGTGTTATTCTTTAAATCTAAATCTCTCTCTTTTTGTCTCTCTCTCTCCTCTCTCTGTGTCTCTATCTCTGTCTCTGTCTCTCTCTCTCTCTCTCTGTGTGTGTGTGTGTGTGTGTGTGTGTGTGTGTGCATGTCTTATTGTTACACAGATATCTACTGCACATGCTCCTGTGAACGAATGGGTGTGGGAGACAAAGGACAACCTCGGGTATTATCCTTAGGATACCTGCTCAAATTGTTCAGAAAGGATCTCTCATTAGTTGGGAACAAAATAAGTAGCAAAATTCCCAAGTCACCAGTTGCACTTGACCCAGTCTCTGGAGGATAGCAATGTCAACCCACACTACAAGGTCCGTCATTCTCAAGTGTACTCTAGCATTGACACCAGGCTCATCTGCTTGTAAGGAAATTGCTTTTTAGTGACACATTGAGTTTTGTTAGTAATGTTCTTATAAAATTGTAATTATACTTTCTTCCTCAGCTACCCCTTTCAGACTGCCCTTATCTCACTGCTCACCCAACTGCATAGTCTTCGCATTTTCCCCATTCTTTACAGCAGCAGTTCACAAAATGTGGGTCATGACCTCACAGGGGTCATCTCAGACCAAGACCATTGGAGATCACAAATATTTACATTATAATACATAATACTAATAAACTTACATTTATGATGAAGCAGCAAAATAATCTTGTAGTTGAGGGGCACCCCAACATGAAGAACTGAATAAAAGAGTCACTGCATTAGAAAGGATGAAAAGCACTGTCCTAAACACACAAACCAGAAAGGAACACATATAATCAATATCAAGGTAACAAATTAAAAATAAAGACAATGAATTAATCTGCTTACAATCTAAAGGAGAGTATGACATGTCACTTTTTTATTCATACCTTGTAGTGCCAGAGCTTTTTATTTAGTCACTTAGAAAACCCTAAAGCCAACAAGAAACAATAGAAATTTGCCTGACAGGGATTTTTAATATTTTCTGACAGTAGCATTTGGATAGGAGCTAGAAGGAAGAGTCTGGCAATGAGTCCAACTGTAGCTAGATTTCGAATATCCTAAATCTACCCACAATGCGTGCTGTTCAAAATAAACAAGTAGACAGAGAGTGAGGAAGCTGGGTTGTAAACTGGCTGAAATACCTCCCATGATATTTTACAAATTATTTTCTTCTCTGAATCTGGTGTACATATCAGTAATATGAAGTATATGTTCAGTAAAATCAAACAAACATCAATACAACAAAAAAAACCAAAACAAACAAAATGTGGCTAAATAAATGAATAAGAAATACTCCTGTTCTTTAGGGCCTTCCCTGGACATGCACATAGTCTGGATAGGTTCAAGCAAAACTGAGCCACACCACAAACAAAGAGGCAGGAAATGGAGACACCACATCCATCTTATCTAAGAACGTGTTTCCAATTGATAATGTAAACAAGTACAGTGAAACCATCAAACTAGAACACTCCATAGGTAAAAAAGCAAACCAAATGAACCAAAATCAAAACAAAACAAATGAACGAACAAACAAAACAACTTTATTGAAAAACAAACTGCCAGGCTTGTCATCCTCACAGGACTAGGGAGCAGTTGCTCAGTAAGAAAGCAAACAGATTTTATATGCTAATTATCAGAGAGGGTGTGAATTGATTTACAACCCTGGTGGGAGTAGGTGGATTTTTATATGATGGTTATCCAGGTGGGAGGGAGTGTGGTTTTTATGATAGTGTGGTAGGTTCAAAGGGTTTTATATGATATTCAGCAGGTATGTGTAAATAAATTTTGTATGAAAGGCAGGTAGGGGAGAATGGATTTTTATTTGATATCCAGTAGGTAGGGGTGAGTGGGTTTTATTTGATAGCAAGGTGGAGGTGGATGATTTTATAAGATAATCTTTTTGTTGGGAGTGGGGATTTTGTATGATGGAAAGATGGGGGTGAATGATGAGCAGGTTTTATAGGATATTCAGTTACCTTATTATGTATGTATTTTTGTATTTATTTTTGTATTTATTTATTCATTTGTTTGTTTGGTTTTGTTGTGACAGTTGGGTGGTGGTTAGCATATATGATGTAGTCAGCATGGTAGAGGGTCTTGTGATCATAGGAGGCTGATCTGCTTACTCTGGGAGTATATACAATTTGCTACAGTCAGTTCATGCTCAGGGGCTGAGAAGAGAAAGCAGTTCTCCTGAAAAACTGAAATTAGCATCACTGTGATTCTAAGGAATTCTAATTTTTAAGATTCTGTTTATCCTGTAAGACTCCATTGTAGGTTGTCTCTGGGTTGCCCTCACCAACCCTGCAATTCTCAGGCCTGCTTTAAGACCTATGAAGTAACATAATGCAAAGAGTGATCACATACTTCCTTCTATGCATTTATCTAATTTTGTGTTATTTAATTTATTTTCAATTGAAATTCAATTAAAACTTGCCACACTTTTTCTCCTTTGAGCTCCTCCCAGTTAACCAGCCTCAAACTCCTTCAATGCCCCTACAATCTAAAAACATAGCTTCTTATTTAAGTATTCTTGATATGCACACATATATACTAACACATAAACATACACATATATGTATTTTACATATCTACATGTATATTATTTCAATGCACTGTATACATATGAATGCAGTTAGATGAGTCCATATTTGTTATATATGAACATTTTGGATTCAACAACCAATAAGGGAGCTCATCCAGGGAAGGTCCTAATTCTCTTCCTAGGAATCATTTGTTGTTTGTAGGTTTTACTAGTGTGAGCTATTTCAAAATACCCTGTTTATAGTAAAGTGCCTATTGATAATGTGATTGTTCTGGTCCTGCTTAAATACAAGAAAAAGAAGAAAAATGCACCAAAGTTGTAGTGAAAGTGGAACCATCATTCACTATTGGTGAAAACCCAAATTGGTGCAGAGGCCATAGAAATCTTTATGGAAAATTTATAAACACATATCATAAACTTATCAAATTGTTAGACGATACTACTTTTAGTAGACGTCCGAAAGACTTGATATCTTACTTCCGGTTATGTGTTCAACCTGGAATGTGCAACACACAACCTAGTCAATTCTGGAAATAAAAACAACCCAAATCAGATATATATATATATATATATATATATATATATATATATATATATATATATATATATATATATATATATATAACTAGAACACCCTTCTGCTGTAGGAAAAGTGAAATCATAAATTATAAATGAGTCATTCTACAAAATGTTATACTGACTAAAGCAACCCAGATTCAGAAAAACAAATACTGCATGTTCTCATTCATGTAGAGTTTCTACTGTTTAATCCTCCTATGTGACTTATAACATGAAGTATCCTCAGAGATCATGAAAGGTTAAAGGGACCAATGGTGGAGGAAGGTGTTAGATGGGATGTTTGGATTCAGTGTGAAGAGAATTAAATGCAGAGAAGAATACAAAACAAACAATATAGAGAGACACATACATAAGTTTTAAAAAGTTAAATCATTTGGATTGATATTATACCCTACATCAAGAATGTACATCTAGATTTGAATATGATACATGTTGATTTCTTTCTTTCCTTTTTCTAAAATCTTTACAAATTCCTTCCTACCCATGTAACTTTGTGTTCCTCCTCTCTCTTTAAAATCAACACAACAAAATGTGCAACAAAACAGAACCATCAACAGATAATCTCACAGGGAGTTCATTTTGTTTGCCAACTATTTCTGAGAATGTGGTCTGCCCTGGAGTATGGTAGTTATAATTTCAGAATTAGAGGGATGTCCACAGTAATTTCTTTAATGGATTCACCATTTGGTGTTACAGCAACAATGAATAAATGGCCCCCATTTTCCATGCCCTCAACAACATCTCCAGTCATTTGTTTTATTAATCTTGGCCTTGAGAATGAAGTAAAGTGATATATCAAAATAATTTTATTTCTCGTTTTCCTGTTGGATAAGAATGTTTATATATATTTTTGGCTTGCTGTTTCATTATTTAAGAATGAAACTTACTCCTATATTTCATTAAAATGGAATTTGTCTTCTTGATCTTCAGTTCTTTTCTTTTTCCCAACAACTATGTTGGAGTTTTGATGGGTTTTCAGTGGATATGTAGATTGTTTTTGATAAAATGACCTTCTTAACAAACAGATAGCTAATTAACTATCAAGCCTCTAAAAAGACATTTTGAATTTATGATTTCTCCCAATAATTTTCTTGCATCTATATCATGATAGTAGTAAATAACTAACACTAAAATGGAGGAAAGTTTTATTTTTTCCTATTTGAATGTACTCTTAATATGAACATATTAATAATTTGGTAGTTTTAATTTAATTGTTTTTTGAAGCCATGGATAAAACACCACCTTCAGTAGTCAATTCAAACTTTTTACATACTCTTACCTGTGATAGTCTTCAGTAGAGTAATATTTGTTTAACCAGACAAGCACTTAATTTTTATTTAGAACCTTGAGGGTAGATGTTGCTAATTACATATCTCCCGCAACTGACATAATTAATAACAAGTGAAAAATCAATTCTTCAGGTGACTAGAACTCTGCTTACTTGGCAATGACTATATCTTCAAAGTTGTATTGTTGCACTAGCTATGGGGAATATTATTGCAAGTCTACTGTGGAGTACATGGAATTGGGCTGACATGTGATGGTAAGGTACCATGTTGGGAGTAGAAATTAAACCTAAAGTTTTTTGAAGAACAGACACTACTCTTAACTGTTGATATAGTTCTCTAGTCTAAGCACAGGATGTTTTATTCAATAAGACTGACATTGTTTTTCTGTTTAACTCAATTATAGATTTTTTATTATTCTTAAAATTTTGACCATTATGTGAAAATAATGTAAATGCTGATGTCAAACCTATTTGAGTGAACAAAGTTCTGTCAAGTATTTATAACCATATGAGGATTTATATTGTGAAGGTTTTAATGCATCATAAATGTTTTTATATTGAACAGTATGATATTTATGCAATAATTTGTGTAACTATATGAATTTGCATTCAATTTTCAAATGCATTTTAATGTTCATTATGAAACTCATTTGTAAGTATTACTTATTATTAAGTATTATTTTCTATACTGCATTTTTTGTTTTGTAGTCATTAATTTGCATTTTATTTTGTAATTGTAGGCATTTTTTCAGAATGTGTGCTTGAATAATATTTGTATAACCAGTTCCTGGAGAGGCAAAGATGAGATATTGTATCCCCTGGAATTGGGGTGACATGTGATGGTAAGGTACCATGTTGGGAGTAGAAATGAGCCTAAAGTTTCTTGAAGAACAGTCACTACTTTTAACTGTAGATACAGTTCTCTAGTCTAAGCACAGAATATTTTATTCAATAAGACTGACAATGTTTTTCTGTTTAACTAAATTATAGATTTTTTATTAGTCATAAAATAGTTTATTCGTTTTTTAATTCAAATCCTTGAACAAAGTACTTAGGATATTTATGAGAGTGTGATGTTATATAAAAATGGAAAAATGTAAGGTAAACATTAATAAACCAATATGACTGCAAAATTTTATATAATACCCACCAAACAAGGACATAAAAAGTCTTTTTGCCAAAGTGGACAACATGGTAAAGTTTTGCACAAATTCAAATTATATATTAATATATATACACATATATATATATGAATGCATGCTGCTTTGATTATTTCCTTTATTTGAGGGTTATAATTCTATTTCTCTTTTATAACTCCAAAACCATTCCAATACCTTGATTTGATCCCTTTTGAATTCATGGATTATTTTCCATTAATTGTTATTATATGTAAATATGCATATAGAAACATATTAATAAATATATCCTGCTCATCAACAATGTACAACTTTATTTGAATGTATTTCAGGGCTGTCTATTTAGAGTTGGATAACTAATAGACATACTCTTAGTAAAACTCTCTCTTCCAATCTTAGCCTTCCTTAGTGGCTTACAACTCCTTATGTAGTGCTTAGGACATACATGGTTTCACATGCCTACTTTATATATCTACTGGTGTTTCCTTTGTTCATCTCATAGTTAGGCAGTTATGCTTTTGAGACTTTATTGTTTAAATTCTAACACTTTTAGGAGACAAACCTCACAAAAATTGCCTTGGTTTTCTGGTCCGTATGATCTCTCTGTTCTAACTTCTTCCCCTGACAAAGTTCTCTGAGCCTTATGTATGGCAGATATTTTGCACACCAAATCCACTGGAAAGAGGATCCACAATTTAAATTTTTGATTGGTTATAGTTTTCTGTAATTGTCATCATTTATTGCAGGGAAATTTTTCCTAAATAAGGAATGAGTAATATACTTATCTCTGGGTGAAAGAAAAAATACAATGCATACAGTCAAAAACTGTAGTTTTTAAAAATTTTATTGGATATTCTCTGTTTACATTTTAGATGTTTTCCCCTTTTCCAATCCCATTCCCCTCCTTCTCCCATTGCCTTCATGAAGGTGCTCTCTCTCCAAATTATCTAAGACTTTTCTAGCATTGCTGGTTGCCTACATTTTATCACTGGGGACTTGATTTATTTTTTATTTTGTTTTATGATAACACACTAATCAATTAGTGTAAATTAAACACTAATTAATTAGCCTTAATTCATGGGTTAACTGAATCCAATTCATAAAATATTTTCTAAAAACTATATCATGTACATTACTGCCTAACTTTTCTAACGGATATTACAAGTTTTATATTTAGGCCTTTAATCAATATGGTGTTTATGGTTGTTTCTAAAGATATCACATATCTAACTTAATATTTCTGAATGTATACTATTCAATTTATCCAGCACCATTAGTTTAAAATTATTTTTTTCTTCCAACTTAAGGTTTTTGTATCTTTGTCATGATTAAAAGACTGAAATTATATGTTCTTGGGTTTGGGGTTTTGAAATTGTTCTATTGGTCTACACATGTCTCTTACATTGATACCACAAGTTTTTACTATTATGACTCTGTTATATACTTTAAGGTCTATAATGGTAACCCTTTAATTTTGTCCTTTTTGTTCAGAACTGTTTGGGCTGAGGTCTTTGGTGATTCCAAACATTACAGTAGACATTTATTGTTATGATGATTGACTATGAACATGATCTCCTCTATGTGCATATTATGACTATGGCATGTGAGGATACAGTGTTTTATGGAATGTGCGGGGAATGTACTGACGGTAGTCTAGAGATCAGATTCAATGCAGGTAGCTTTGTTTATTCAAGTGGTATACTGCATGTGGGACCAAGGCTAGATCTTTTCGGTTGTGGAGCTGCATAAATGGAAAATGGTCAGAGACATTCACAAGAGTCAACCATACCAAATAATATCTGGAAGTGGTAGCTGGAAAAGTTTAAGGTGGAGCAGAAGACAAGTAAAACCTATCCATAGCAGACTCATCGTAGAACTGCAGAAGCTGTATTTATAGAAAATGTGTAACATTATCACATATCATTACATCAGCAGAAGCAGCTTCTTTCCCAGGTTCTGAAACCATTCAACAAAATTGTAGAGATATCCTGAATACAGTATTAAATGGGGTAGCCTGAGGTAGGGCAGGAAATAAACACATTTTCAGAAAATAGGAAAGATTTGTTGCTGTTGTAGTACCTGGTATCATTGTTTAATTCATGTTCTAATTATTATATGAAAAGAAAATAATTCTAGGTAAAAATAAGATAACTGTGATAATGCATGTTGGCTGTTTATCTTGATGTATGATTAAGTACTCGCCTACATTCTTAAAACTACAATCCTAAGGGTTACAATTTTAAAGTCATCATTTGAAGTTGAACTCTGCTTTTTTAACAGCAGACACAATTGTTGTTATCACAAAGCTCTGTAAAGAAATGTACTCCTAGGTAGGATTTCCTTAGCTACAGTTTGAAGGAATCTCTGTTCTGTGCTATAAGCTAAAAGCAAATATAAAACAGAAAGAGAGAAAGAAAGAAACTGAAACAGAAAGAGAGAAAGAAAGAAACAAAGGAAGGAAGGAAGGACAAAACAAAGAAAGAAACAAACAATCAAAAAAAAAAAAAAAAAAAAAAAAAAAAAAAAAAAAAAAACAAGGAAAGGAAGAAGGAAAGAAAAAAGAAACAAAGAAGTCCCTAGAGCAACTAATAAAAAACTCCAGGGCCACTGTATTAATGTGAGGAAAGCTTACTAGGAACACAGAAGAATCAACTTTGTCAGCAATTTATCAACTGTCATGGTTGAGTGCTGAAAGCTCCAAGAAAAAAAGGCAATGCCATGTAACGCTTCAGTGCCCCAAGTCATAAACCAAACACAGCATCATTCCAAACAGAAGCAGAAAGCAAGTTTTGAAGGACAAATGTTTCTTTGATGAACGTAATCATTTCTCTGTATAAATGTTGACAATGTATTATTGTGTGATGAAAATATTGAAACTCGATATTTATAGAGCCAAATTTAACAAAAGGGTTTAACAGTAATGGTATCTTCTTTGGGGGCAATTAAAAATGTGACAGAAAATTGAAAGTATTCTTAAAGAAATTTTACTACTGATGCATCTATACCTAAAGTTTACAGTTAGTGCATAGATTCTAGGGGAAAATTGTATGAAGGAAATTGTATATTATTAGTGAAAGCTATAATATTATTGTAAATATACATACTTAAACACACATAAATATACACATATGCTTTTACAATATTGATATTAATTTCTGAATGTTTTACACATTGGTTTTAAAATAGATTTAAAAATAATTTTTAAAAAATATGATTTTTATATTTTCCTCTGCAGCTGGTCTGTGTTAGACTTCAAAATGTGTTGACTTTAAATAAAATTACCATGTGTGAAGTTTTTTCTTTGGTACTTTTTTCCTTTCCGTGGTATGAGGGAATTAAATCAACAACTTTGTGTATTTAAGGCATTTATTGCTGATGCTGAAAGGTACTTGCTGGCAGGAACCAGATAGGGGTGGCTCCTCAGGGGCTCTGCCAGTGTCATGCAGCTAAGCAGGCTCACAGCTAACTAACAGACTGAGCACAGGGACCCAGTGAAGGTGCTGGAGCTGAAGGGGGTGGCTGCTGAAGGGGATGGCAGCCTCATGAGAAGAACAACATTGTCGACCAACTAAATTCTCCACAGTTCACATGGACTAGGACAGCAACCATTGAGCACCCATTGAGAAGCCCATGGCTTCAGTTGTATGTGTAGCAGAGAATAGCAGTGTCTGGCATCAATGGGAGATTTGGTCCAGTGAGGGCAAGTTTTCCCAATGTAGGGGAATGCCTAGGCACTGAGGTGGAGAGGGTGATTGGGAGCTAGTGCAGCTTTGTAAGGACAAGTAGAAGAGGAGGGGGTTGGGAGTGGGCTGGCAAGGGGGATAACATTTCAAATGTAAATACTTAGAGTATCTAATAAAAAAAGACACCTAACTGCATGACCAGTCGACCATTTTGTTTTGCTTTTGCGTAGGTCTTGCACTGCACTCCTTGCTGGACTGAACTCACTGTGTAACCCATGCTGTTACCAAACATGTAGTGATTTCCTCTTCCTCATTGCAAAGTGCAAGGTCTCAAGCACAGGCCCTGATACCCAGGCATATGCTTATTTTCTGTAATGTAACTTATAACAGGTACGAAAAGATACAGCAACCCACTGCTAAATAATGCGCATAGAAAGACAGTAAAACACACAGCTCTAAAAGGGATAAAATCTCACTCCTCACAACTCAGGAAAAAAAATGCAAAATAGAATACAGAAAGAGTGTAAGAACCAGAAGGGATGGAGAACACCAAGATAACTGTGCATTTAGCAAAGCTCAAATGAGCCCATAGAGACTGAGGCTGCAAACACATCACCACACAAGTCTTTCCAGGTCCACTGGATATAGAACACAGCTTTCAATTTAGTATCCTTAAGGGGATTCGTAATGTGTAAAAAAGTGGGTGTCTGATTCTTATGCTTTCTCTTTTTGTCTTTTGCTTTTGTTGATTTGCATTGTCAAATATCCATGTGATGGCTTTTGTTTGAGCTTCTTGTGTTTTGTCATGCTTAACTTCATGCATTAGGAACTTGAATTTTGATTAAAGAGGAGACAGAAAAGGAGTTGATATCTGTCGGTGGGTATGTGCAGTGGAACTGGTGGAGTGTAGTGAGGAAGGATTATACTAAAGATACATTGTAATCATTGTCTTCAATAAAAGAGGAAAAAATCTAGTTTACTGTATAAAAAAGAAAATGTCTAAAAATGGAAAGATAATTCGAAAATATTTTTATATAGTTTTTAACATTATAACACAAAATATAAGGTATGAAATGAATATTAGTTGAATATTAGTTGGTAAAATAATAGAGAATTAAAGCAAGAGAAAACATAGGTTTCAAAAGTATGCTATAATTCCATAATTTATTCATATCCTAAATACCACATCTTTGGGTTTCCACCATAGTCCAGATATTATTCTATACGATCGTCTAATTTCACAAATGAAAAATGTTCAAGCACTAAAATAAGACAGAACATGTCACAAATCTCCTCATATTAATACAGCATGGAAACACTAATAATTTTCATAAACATAAAGTATTTATTTTTTTTGAAATTAAATAATATCTATTTGTATATTTGGAAAAATTGTACTTTTGATACAATGTAAAATTTCTAGAAAATTCTGATTGTGATTCATTTGTTTAATATAGGTTGAAAGTATATTTTCATGTCCTGCTTCCTATAATAAAATATTGATTTCTCAGAGATGTCCAAGTGGTTAGAAATCTTTGATGCTCATTCAATGAGCCTAGGTTTAGATCTTTACCTCTAGTGTCTGGGGATCTAATGTTTCTTATCTCATGAGCACCAGGATCTCATTTAGTATTCTTTAAGCAGCTGATATACTCTTCCCTAGAGAAGACAATTTCTCTACCTCTCAGTATTTCTTAGTTTGATATAGATTTTGTGTTAAGGTTTTGAACTCTTAAAAATTGTATTAGAGAATGTGTAAGTATTTAACATTTTTTAAAGATATTGTAACCTATAAAGTAATTGTTTTTAAAGATATTGTAACCTATAAAGTAATTGTGATATATATATATATATATATATATATATATATATATATATATATATATATATATATATGAACTAGAATAAATATAGGTAAGTTCACTTTATTTTACTACAAAATACTATTTTCATTGTGGTGCCACTCTCTCCATTACTATCAAGATTAATTTTTGGTAAAATATCATAAAAGCTGAGAATATAGGTATGAGAGGAAACAGCTTCAAAAACAAACCTGCCTTTTAGATTCAGCAGTAGTGTGGTCAAATTCAACATCACAGAGAATTCTAATTTCAGAAACTTTCAAATCCAGGATCATAATCTTGGTTCAGTACCACACAGAGAAATAAGTTGAAGTCTTCAAGTAAATGCTCACTTCCCCCCCAGCCCCCCCAAACACACAGACACACAGACACACACACACACACACACACACACACACACACACACACACGGGGGGGGGAGAGGGGGATAGAGAGAAAGAGAGAGGGAGGGAGGGAGAGAGAGATACACAGAAACACTCATGCTGTGTAAAACATTTCAAATCTCTCTCTGCAGTTGGCTCTGAAAACCTGTGAACTTTAACTCAGGTATCATAATCTTATTTTCTATGAGAGGAATTTATCTTTAGGGAAGATAACTTTCTACTTATTATACAAACCTGATAAGATTCAGAGTCAATTGCAATCTAGATGTAGTCTGGACTTGCCCCAAAACTTTTCTCACAACTAAATTATATTGGATGGCATTGAGCTCAATAAAATAGCATGGAATTTTTTTTTTTTTTTTTTTTTTTTTACTAAAAATGTTAAAGCACGTCAGATTTTTTCAGGTGTTCTCATTTATACTTTCAGTATTCACATCACTCTCAAACTAAATGCATCATAATCAACAATTAAGGTAGTGTGATGATTGTGAATATAATTATTAGTTTCCTAGGGTTTGTGTGAATTTTCCTTTATTTTCTTGCACACCAATAAGCTTTTGGTGCTACACTTTTTTCTTCATAACTTTAGTTGCTTTACAGCTGACTATTCTTAGATTTCATTTCTTCTCATATCATGATGAGAAGCTCAAATGCTACATGTGTTGACCTTTAGTAGTTAATGTAGTACACAGCAGCTCATCCACAAGAGAGAGGACAATGGAGCCTTGATATATCTGTGTGTGAAGCTGAAATATGTTTTCTACCATTTTACTAGTTGGGGGAAGAATTAGATATTGACAGAGCATAAAGAACCCAACCTGAAAGAAACAAAGCCTGGCATGCAAGATTCATGGGTTCATTAAATAAATAGAAAAAGGGCATTCTCATTGACTGATGACATCTCCAGAAAAGCACTTTGAGTCTAAGAAACTTGAAAAAGTGAACATCCAAGACACAACAAATTAATGTAGACTTCAAAGGCAGAAGATGACAGGAAAGTATATGGGATAACAGTGCATGCAATTGGCTCCAGAAGCTACAACACAACACAGGCATCCCTGGGATGATACATTTCTAAGAAACAGAAGAAATTAAAATAACAATGATATTGTAAAGTGTCATAAGAGAGATTTATTCCAGGTTAATATTGTTGATGTTGCAAAAAGAACTTGGATAATTAAGGAAAAAGACTTATGCTTTTTCTAAAAAGTTCTAATGCTTGTTAGCTTAGCTCTGGAACCTTTAGAAAATCTGTTTTCCTGGGTTCATTATAATCTTGCAGTTCTGTGATAAATGTAGTCTTTTAAAAATGAGCTACCGACAAGGCACATGATTTGTTTTATACTTCAATTATAACCCACTGCACAACCAGTAATTAAGCTAGCATAAAACATGTAGGTTTTTCAATATCTAAAAGATATAATTATTCTAAGGTAATAATATAATCAGCAAAAGTAAAAAATATAGCTATATAGTATTTTTTATCCAAAAACATCAGTTTCAAAATATTGTACACATATCCTAAATCTAATCTAAAATTATGCTTGATAATTAAAAGCTACTTTGTAGAATATAATGTTGAAGATTTCTTTCTTTTGCATTAACTAATGTCAAAGATCATCAGATTTTTAAATAAAATTCATAGAAAAAGTATTGAATATTTTTTAATTAGAGAATTTTGCATTTATAGGGATCTCACTTCTCATAAATATTACACTGTCCTTCCATATTCATATGTCCTATTCATAACTAAAAATAGAAAAATAACAATTAGCCTCAGAAACATCTATAAAGACAGAAAGAAGTTAATAAAAAATCAACATCATACAGGATCATAATGTATAAAATAAAAATGCAGCCTTTTCTTCAATAAAGGTGAGTCATTAAACAAATTTTTGCCTAAGAATACCTAGATGATCACGCTAACTTTGTAGATTTGAATAAAGAAAATAATGATCAAATAGAACATAACATTTTAATTAAAATCAAACAATAAGTGTTTAATATTCTAGAGGATTATTTGTCTTAACAAATACACTCATAAGGTAAAATTGATTTAAACTGTTAAAAATTCAATTGAGATAGTATTGAAAGCCATGTATCATAATGTTTGAGTCATGAAATATTAGCTAAAAACAAACATATTGTTTCAATCAATGAAACTAATGGCATCGCTCAACTCGGTGATTTAAATGGTAAAGAATTTCCATATGTCAATATAGAGACTGCTGTTACATTACTCTAAAAACATGTAGGTAATTCTAATAGTGTTCACTTAAAATGGTATTGTGAATATTAGGATATCTCTTCATTTCAATATGTTCTATTACCCTATATCTGTCATCAGGTATTTCTTTCCAAACTAAACCTTTCAATGTAAGGTAGAAAGAAGATTGTCTCATTCAACTGAGTAAGTAAATGAGTTGTACTGTGCTCACTTCGAAAGCTCAGAAATTTATGATTTAAAAGCACCCTGTTCGACGGTTATATAAGTAGTAACATTTGTGTGGATTAGGCAAAGAAGATGCTTTGTTGGTGCATTCTAAATGCCACTACCCTTATTGGAGGTTATATTGAGTGAAAATGGGTGCTCAGGTTTATGTTACTCTTTGTTCACTGATTTGAACTTGAGAAGAATCATTGTTTGTCAACAGCACCATTTCAGAGGCTAGCTTATGCCTGCATATTTCGAAAAGCCACTTGCCATAAAGTTATAACAGCAGTATGTTATTTAATATAATGAATAGATATAATAGTCACAATTTATTTTTAATCACAAGTATTTCAGCATATTTTTGAGACATTTTTATTAATAAAGTACTATGAAAATTAAAATAAAAATAAATTGTAATTAAAATTTAATATAAACTTATATAAAGAATATGACCTACCCATTTTCCATTACTGAGAGGAATCTAAACAATGATAAATACTTCTTTAGAACTGATATTAATTTCAATATGTATAACATAACAAAATGTGTAACACAATATAGAAGGTATCTATATAACTTAGTTTCAGATATTCAAACCAACTAGCAATGGGAGAGGAGAAAAGCATCCAGAGTGTTTTCTAGAACCAGTGGTCATATCTAGAGCTAGAAAACAGAACAAGATACTTCAATCTCATAATTGGTTTTTAGAACACAAACACAAATGGTCCTGGGTAAGCCACTAGCCTCCAAATATTTTTCATTCTGAGTCTTATTTTTATCATACTGATTTTCATTTTTTAAATTTTATGCAATGTATTTAATCATATTATTTTCCATGTGAGTACTCCTTACAGAACCTTCAAACCACTTTCATACCATATTGAATGTTCGTTTTCTATCCCTGAAAAATGACAAACACTCATCAAATGAACAAAGAAACAAAGAAAATAAGAAACCAAACAAACCAAACAATACAAAACAAAAAACGAAATAAGAGCAAGGATTCCCTATTTGTTGAGTAACACTCCTGGACATTGCCTGCCCAGGATTGGTATAATTCACTGAAGAAAACTAATGCTACTTTTCCAGCAGGGATCTACTGAAAATAATTTGTTAGTTGGGGGTGAGACTTATGTGAAACAATGAAATGCTGTGCTAAGAGGTAGACTTATAGCTTTGAGTGCCCCCCCCAAAATAAAACCTGGAGAGAGTATACACTATTAGTTTGATAGCACACCTGAAAGATTTAGAAAAAAAAAAGAAGCAGATATACTACAGAGGAGTAGACCACAGGAAATAATCTCAGAGCTGAAATTAACCAAATAGAAATAACAAAAACCATACAAGTAATCAACAAATTGATAAGCTGGTTCTTTGAGAAAAGCATCAATATTGATAAATCCTTAGCCAGACTAAAGAGAGGACACAGAGTGACTATAAAATTTAACAAAATTAGAAATGTAAGAGAAGACATAACAACAGAAACAGAAGAAATTCAAGAAGTCATCAGATCCTACTACAGAAGTCTAAACTCAACAAAACCAAAAAAAAAATAATATCTAAAATATATGGACAATTTTCTAGACACATATTAGATACCAAAGTTAAATCTGAATCAGCAAAACCATCTAAACAGTCTCCCAACCAAAAATAATCCAGGACCAGATGGGTTTAGTACTCAATTCCATTAGACCTAATACCAATACTATACAAAGTATTCCTTATAAGGGAAACAGAGGGAACACTACCCAACTCATTAATGAAAGGAACAATTACACTTATTCCTGAACCACACAAAGACCCTGCAAAGAAAGATAACTAAGATAAAAAATCAGGTGACAGGAGATGCTGGTGAGAATGTGAAGAAAGAAGAACAGTCATCCCCTGTTGGTTATAATGTTATCTGGTACAACCACTCTGGAAATCATTATGGGTGTTCCTCAGATTATTGAGCATGGTACAACCTGAGGACCCAGCTATACCACTCCTTGGCAAATACCCAAAAGATGCTTCAATATATAACAAAAACACATGTTCCACCATGTTCATAGCAGCCTTATTTAATGTAGCTAGAATCTGGAAAGAACCCAGATGTTCTTCAATCAAGAATGAATACAGAATTTGTAGTACATTTACACAGTGGAGGACTACGTAGTTATTAGAAACAATGACATCATGAAATTCCTAGGCAAATAGATAGAACAATAGGCTATCATTTTGAGTGAGGTAACCCAGTCACAAAAGAACACACATGGTATCACTGACTTATAAGCAGATGCTAAGCTCCAAAAGCACTGGATTCCCATGAAAAAATTCACAGACCTTTTGAGCCCAAAAAGAAAGGCCAGAATATTGATATCTTAGTCCTTCTTAGAAAGGTGAACAAGACACTCATGGTAGAAAATAAAGGGACAAGTAGAGAAGCAGGTATTGATGAAAAGATCACCGAGACTGCCTCACCTGAGGATCTACCCCATATGCAGCCTCGAAATGCAAGCACTATAGCTGATGCCAAGAAGAGTTTACTTGCAAGAGCCTGCTATGGATGACTTCTCAGAGGCTCTTCCAAAATCATACTGATACAGTTAAGAATGCTTGCAGCTAATCATCAGACTGGACAAGGGGAACCAAATCTAAGAGCTATAGAAAGGACTGAAGGATCTGAAAGGTTTTAAACACCATCGGAAGAACATTATCAATTGGCTAAACCTTTCAGAGCTCCTGGGGACTAAAACATCAACCAATGAGTAAACATGAAGAGACCCATGGTTCCACTTGAATGTGGAGCATCGGTTAGCATTATCTGACATCAATAAGAGACCAGTCCTTTAGTTCTTTGAGGCATATTTTCCCCAGTGTAGGGGAATGCCAAGGTGCTGAGTTGGGAGAGAGTGTTTGGGAGAGGGAGCACCTTCACCGAAGCAAGGGGATTGGAAGAGGGGATGGCAGTGGGGGAACAGGGGATAGCATTTGAAATGTAAATACAGGGAATATCCAATAAGAGAAAAAAAAGAAAAAAATAAAAATAATTTTACATAAAGATATAGGCTTTTCTTGACTCAATTTATAATCAGCAGAAATAGAATCGGAATCATATTGAGACCTGGTACATTTTTGACTGTTTTATGTCAACAGAATCAGAAGTAATTTGGGGACATGAAAGATATGACTTAGAAGTTAAGGACATTTTATTCTTTCAGAGGACTAGGGTTAAATTCCCAACAGCCACATGTTGGCTCAAAATTTATTCTAACTTCAGTTTCTTGGTTTCTGATGCCCATGCTCTGTCCTTTGCAAACACCAGGTATAAGGGCTATTGCTCATTGTCAATTTGGCTATATTTGAAAAGAACTATAATCTAGAATTGGAAGTCTCATTTGTGATTGGTTTCTTGAGACTGAAAGACACAAGTTCCTGACTTGACATGGAGATCTTGAAGCATAGTCACCATGAAAACCTTAAGCCCATACAGGGGGGTACACACCTTTATTCTGGGCCACACCTTCTGCTAGAGGCCTATATAGAGAAAATAAAAGAAGGAAGATACAATTTTTATCAACTTTTTACTTATTTTACAGACTATCTGTTGGATCCTACTTCTACAGAAGACTGAGCAACTATTAGAGTCTTAGACTTCCCATTCACAGCTGACCATTATTGGGCTAGTTAAATTACAGACTGTAAGACATCACAATCAAATTCCTCAATATAGAGACATTCCTTAAGTTCTGTGATTCTAAAAAGTTCTTACTAATACACTAGGCATGCACATGGCCCACTAGCATACATGCATTTAAATTACCTATACATGATGGTGTTCCAGGTATCTGGGGAGCAGAGAGGTTTGTGCCAAGCACGCAGGAAGTGCACCCCTCCACAACTGGTTCAGGGGAGCAGAAAACCTGCCTTAGTGTGTCTATTTAAATACGTGGCACAGGCATGCAGAACAGGCGCTCAGGCCATCTGCCACCAAGAAGAGCAGAGATCCAGGGACACAGACTAGGTACAAGGGAGAGACAAGAAACAATCACATACAACAAAACCACTTATAATTAAAGACAACGAGATGGCAAGAAGAAAGTGAAATAACATTCCCCAGGGAAACCAAGACAATTTGGCAACACCAGAATCCAGCTCTCCCATCACAGCAAACAGTGGAATGCCAAACACTCCAGAAAAAGAAGACTCAGACTCAATCATACCTCAAGATGATGATAGAGATCCTTAAACAAGAACAAAAAGAAAAGCATAAAAAAATAGAAGCTTAAAAAGAGGAATCAAAGAAAATACTCAAAGAACTCAAACAACTAGAGGAAAACAGAACAAAAAAGATGAAGGATTGGAAGAAGGAATTTAAAACATAAATGGAAACAATAAAGAAAACACTAAAAGAGACAACCCTAGAGGTAGAAAACCTAAAAAAAAAAAAAAAAAACCAGGAGTCACAGATGAAGCATCTCCACCAGACAAAAAGAGATAGAAGAGAAAATCTCGGGGGCCAAAAACAAAATTAAAAACGTAGACAAACAGTCAGAGAAGATGCAAAAACCAAAAAGTTCCTAACCCAAAATTTCCAGGAGATTAAGGACACAATGAGAATACCAACGCTAAGTATAATAGGAATAGAAGAGGGCAAAGAATATCAACTAGGAGGTACAGTAAATATCTTCAACAAAATTGTAGAAGAAAACTTCCCTATCCTTAAGAATGAGATGACCACGAGAAAAAAAGATGCCTACAGAACTCCAAAAAGAGTGGACTGGAAAAGAAATTTCTCCTGACACATAATAGTCAAAAGGCCAAGTTCGTAAATCAAGGAAAGAATACAAAAAGCAGTAAGGGAAAAGGTAATGTAACATATAAAGGCAGACCAATCAGAATCAGACCGGAATTCTCAACAGAGATTATGACAGCTAGAGGATCCTGAACAGACAACATGCAGACCCTAAGAGAACACAAGTGTCAACCCAAATTTCTATACCCAGCAAAACTCTAAATCACCATAGATGGAGAGATCAAGATATTCCAAGACAAAAGTAAATTTACACAATATCTGACCACAAACCTAGCATTACAAGGAATTATAGGTGGAAAACCAAATACAATGATGGGAAGTACATCATAGTAAAAATAAGAAAACTTCTAAGCAAGAAAACCAAAGAAGAAAGACACACAGGCACAATTCTACCTCCAAAAGCCAAAATAGAAGGAAACATCAACTACTATTCCTTAATATCTATTAACATAAATGGACTAAATTCCAAAATAAAAGGATATAGGGTATTAGTCTGGATACATAAACAAAACCCCAAATTTTGCTGCATACAGGAAACTCATCTCAGAGACAAAGACAGACACTATCTCAGAGAAAAATGTTGGGAAAAAACTTCCAATCAAACAGCACCAAGAAGAAAACTGGAGTGCCTATTCTAATAAAGAATAAAGTAGATTTTCAAACAAAAAGTTATTAAAACAAGATAAGGAAGGACACTTTTTACTCATTACATGGAAAATCTGTCAGGAGGAACTCTCAATCCTTAACATATATGCTCCAAATACAAAAGCACCCATATTCATAAAAGAAACCCTAATAAAGGTCAAAAACTACATTTCACCCCACACAATACTAGTGTGAGACTTTAATACCCCACTGTCACCAATAGACAAATCATGGAAACAGAAACTGAACTAGGACACTGTAAAACTAGTATATGTTATGAAACAAATGGAATTAATAGATATCCACAGAACATATCATCCTAAATCAAAAGAATACAAGTTTTTCTCAGCACATCAAGGCACCTTCTTCAAAATTAAACATGTAATCAGGCACAAAAAAAAAAAAAACCTCTATTGATATAAGAATATTAAAAGACTCTTATGTATCCTATAAGATCACTATGGTCTAAAGTTGGTCTTTAATAACAACAAAGACAAGAAAAACATATATACACTTGAAAACTAAACAATGCTCTATTAAACAATAGCAGGATCAAAGAAGAAATAAAAAAATTAAAGATTTTCTAGAATTTAATGAAAATGAAAACACAACATATGGAAACCTATGGCATGCAATTAAACTAGTACTGAGAGGAAAACTCAGAGCTCTGAGTGCTACCAAAAAGAAATTAGAAAGAGCATACACCAGCAACTTGACAGCACAGCTGAAAGCTCTAGAACAAAAGAAAGCAGATACACCAAAGAAAAGTAGATGGCAAGAAATAATCAAACTTAGGTCAGAAATAGACCAAATAGAAACAGAAAGAACCATTCAAAGACTCAATAAAACCAAGAACTGGTTCTTTGATAAAATTAACAAGATTGATAAATTCTTAGACAGACTAACTAGAGGGAAAATAGAAATTATCCAAATTAACAAAATCAGAAAGGAAAGTGGAGAAATAACAACTGAAACTGAGGAAATTCAAGAAATCAACAGATCCTTCTACAAAAGCCTATACTCAGTAAGGCTGGAAAATCTGGAGTAAATCGATGAATTCCTAGAGGGATGGAAGATCCTAAATAATCCCATAACACCTAAAGGAATAGAATAAGTCATCAAAAGCCTCCCAACCAAAAAAAAAAAAAAAAAAAAAAAAAAAAAAGCCCAGGTTCAGACGAGTTCAGTACAGAATTTTATCAGATATTTATTGATGACCTAATACTCTCCAAATTATTCCACAAAATAGAATCAGATGAAACACTACCTAACTCATTTTTTGAGGCTACAATAACCCTTGTTCTTAAACCACACAAAGACCCTACAAAGAAAGAGAACTTCAAACCAATCTCACTTATAAACTATGATTCAAAAATATTGAACAAAATCCTTGCAAACTGAATCCCAGGATACATCAAACTGATCATTCACCATGATCAAGTAGGCTTCATCCGTGGGATGTAGGAATGATTTAATATACGGAAATCTATCAAAGTGATCCACCATATGAACAAACTCAAAGAAAAAAACCACATGGTCATGGTTATCTCACTAGATGCTGAGAAAGCATTAGACAAAATTAAACAACACTTCATATTAAAAGTTTTAAAAAAGGGGATCCAAGGCCCATACATCAACATAATAAAATCAATATACAGTAAACAAACAGCCAAGGTCAAATTTAACTGTGAGAAACTTGAAGCAATCTCATTAAAATCAGGGACTCAACAAGGTTGCCCACTCTCCCCCTACCTATTCAACATAGTGCTGAAAGTCCTGGCCGGAGCAATTATACAGCAAAAGGAAATCAAAGGGATACAAATTGGAAAGAAATAAGTAAAAACATCACTATTTGCAAATGACATGATAATGTATTTAACTGACTCCACAAATTCCACCAGAGAACTATTACAGTTAATAAACAAGTTCAGCAAAGTGAATGGATATAAAATTAACTCAAAATAATCAGTAGCCTTCTGCCACTTAAAGGACGAACATGTTGGAAAAGAAATTAGGGAAAAGATACCCTTCACAATAGTCACAAAAACTATGAAATACCTTGGTGTGACTCTAACTAAGCAAGTGAAGGACCTGTATGATAAGAACATCAAACCTTTAAAGAAGGAAATTGAGGAAGATCTCAGAAAATGAAAAGATCTCTCATGCTCATGGATTAAAAGGATCAACATTGTAAAAATGGCCATCTTACCAAAAGCAATCTACAGATTCAATGCAATACCCATCAAAATACCAACTCAATTCTTCATTTAGTTTGAAAGAGAAGTGTGTAATTTCATCTGGAATAACAAAAGACCTAGAATAGAGAAATCTATCCTCAACAACAAGAAAACATCTGCGGAATAACTATCCCCGACCTCAAGTTATATTTCAAGGCAATTGTGTTAAAAACTGCATGGTACTGGTGCAGAAATAGGCACTTGCATCATTGGAATAGAAGAGAAGATCCAGAAATGAGCCCTCACATATATGGTCACCTGATTTTTCTGAAAGGAGCTCTAAACATTCAATGGAAAAAGGACAGCCTATTTAACAAATGGTGTTCCTCCAACTGGCACTCAACATGCAGAAGAATGACAATAGACCCTTTCTTATCCCCTTGTACAAAGCTCAAGTGCAAGTAGATCAAAGATTTTCACATTAAACTAGGTACAATGAAATAATTAGATGAGAAAGTATGGGAAAGCTTAGATACATAGGCACAGGAGAAAATTTCCTTAACAGAACCACAATGGCGCTTGCTCTAAGGTCAAAGATTGACTAATGGGACTTAATGAGATGGCAAAGCTTCTGTAAGGCTAAGGACACTATAAATAAAACAAAACAGCAGCCAACAGAGTGGGAGAAGATCTTTACCAACCCCACATCAGATAGAGGTCTAATATCCAAGGTATACACCGAACTCAAGAAGATAGTCACCAGAGAATCAAACAACCCTATTAAAAATGGCATACAGAGCTAAACAAAAAGTACTCAATTGAGGAATATTGAATGGCTGAGAAGCATCTAAAGAAGTGCTCGAAGAAGTCATTAGCCATCAGGGAAATGCAAATCAAAACAACCCTAAGATTCCACCTCACACCAGTCTGATTGGCTAAGATAAAAAATTCAGATGACAGCAAATGCTGGAGAGGATGTGGAGAAAGAGGAATACTTCTCCACTGTTGGTGGGGTTGTAATCTGGTACAACATCTCTGGAAATCAGTCTGGGGTTTCCTCGGATAATTGAACATAGTACTACCTGAAGACCCAGTTATTCCACTTCTGGGCATATACCCCAGACAAGCTCTAACATTCAACAAAGACACATGCGCAACAATGTTCATAGAAGCCCTATTTATAATAGCCAGAAGCTGAAAAGAACCCAAATGTCCTTCAGTAGATGAATGGATACAAAAATTTTGGTATATTTACACAATCGTGTACTACTCAGGCATCAGATACAACGACTTTATGAAATTCCTAAGAAAATGAATGCATATAGAGAATATAACCTTGAGTGAGATAACACACTCACAAAAGAACAGACATAACATGCAGTCACTGATAATAGGATACTAACCTCAGAAAGCTCTGAAAACCCCAGTAACAACTCACAGACTATATGAAGTTCAAGAAGAAAAAAAGAAAATGAAAATGAAAATGAAAAACCATTATGCTTAATCTTTACACACCAAAAAAAATTTGACTAATTCCAGGGTACATCTTATTTTACATGTACTTTATGCTCATTGTAACTAGTAAAATCTTAATGCACACTATTAAACCTTTAAAAAATGAAGTAGTGACAAAAATGTATTCGTATACTTTTATGTAAATATGCTTAAAATCTGTACATTTATCTTTGTTTTTTAAAATAAAGTTGTTCAATAAAAATAAATTACATGTACAAATAAATTAAAAATAAATAAGATTTAAAAATTAATAAAAGGTAACTAGGAAAATATACTTTATAAATTCCTGTCCAGTAATCTTGCTAACTAGAGAGTATTGGTTTGGTTTAATAAACATTTTTGGCGGTTTATACGAAAAGCAAATTGAAAACACCCCTATCCGATCCACATAGAAAATGAAGAAGTATGAGTGGGCTCCTCTTATCTGCTTTACACTTTTGAAAATTTCTTACTAAGTCTTACATATTATTATATTCATACAGCATCCTTTCTTGAACAACTAGAGTTTTCTATTATTCAATCAACTTTCGTGATAATTAGAGTTAATTCGGCTTGTAGTATTTAGGCTGCCCAGAACCAAGCCAGACCTAGGTCTTGATCCAGATGCTTAACTCAACCATTGGATTTCCTTAGGGTGATTTCCAAGAACCAAACAATTTAAATAATAATAGGTTCATCTCCAGTACATACAGGCTAATTTAATTAGGTTTCTATATCTATGTAGGGAAGAAGCAGCTTATGAAATAGGAGGCAGAAGGTCTTTGGTTACAATTTTCCACAGAAAGCTCAAATCTAGCTATGGAAAAACAAATCCTTCCAGAAATTGATATTTTGCCAATAAAATGAGCAAATGGCTGCTTCTGATTACATTTACCAGATAAATACATAAGCACATTCACAGAAATACAAACAGACGCAAATGTTCACACTCAGGCAGACCACATTATGAACATTTTTATGTCAGTGTTAGTGAATAATAATCCCGGTGTGATTAGCAAGTTAGTTTTATTTCTGAAAAACAATTTAAAGAATGAAATATTCTGATAGAGGCTGAGCAACTGGCGACTTCCGGACGCAGAGAAGAGCCTGGCCTACCTGCCAGGCAGAACGGTGGCTCATAGAGGCTGAGCAACTGGTGAGTGGGAGACCAAGACTGCAGGGGAGCAGAGAGATCTTTGTGGAGTGCACACGGAAAGTGCACACCGTACCTTGCTTTGCCCCCACCCTGCCCGATCCAGTGATTGGGAACAGAAAATTAGAACTTCTGTTCCCACCCGGAGGCGACTTCCGGACGCAGAGCGGAGCCTGGCCTACCTGCCAGGCGGAACGGCAGCTCATAGAGGCTGAGCAACTGCGATTGGGAGCAGAAAATTAGAACTTCTGTTTCCACCCGGAAGCGACTTCCAGACTCAGAGTGGAGCCTGGCCTACCTGCCAGGCGGAAAGGCGGCTCATAGAGGATGAGCAACTGGTGAGTGGGAGACCTAGACCGCAGGGGAGCAGAAAGATCTCTGTGGAGTACACAAGGAAAGTGCACCCCCTGCCTTGCCCTGCCCTGCCCTGATGATCCAGCAAACAAAAACAGAACTTTGGAACTTCTGCTCACACCCTACAACTCTGAGGCATAAAAGATCTCACATGCTAATGGATTGGAAAAATCAACATCTCAAGAATGGCCATCCTACCAAAAGCAATCTACAGATCCAATGCAATTCCCATGTAAATTCCAACCCAGTTCTTCATGGAATTGGAAAGATCAATGTGCAACTTCATATGGAATAACAAAAGACCTAGAATAGCGAAATCCATCCTCAACAACAAAAAAAAAAAAAAAAAAAAAAAAAAAAAAAAAAAAAAAAAAAAAACATCTGCGTGAATCACTATCCCTAACCTCAAGCTATATTACAAGGCAATTGTGCTGAAAACTGCATGGTACTGGTACAGAAATAGGCATGTGGATCAATGGAATAGAATAGAAGATCCAGAAATGAACCCTCATGTATATGGTCACCTGATTTTTGACAAAGGAGCAGTAAACATTCAATGGAAAAAGGGCAGCCTATTCAACAAATGGTGCTGGTCCAACTGGCACTCAGCATGCAAAAGAATGAAAATAGACCCGTTCTTATCTCCTTGTACAAAGCTCAAGTGTAAGTGGATCAAAGATCTCTACATTAAACCAGATACACTGAAACTATTAGATGAGAAAGTAGGGAAAACCTTAGAACACATAGGTACAGGAGAAAATTTCCTGAACAAAACACCAATGGCTCAAGCTCTAAGATCAAAGATTAACAAATGGGACTTAATGAGATTCAAAGTTTCTGTAAGGCTAAAGACATCCTCAAGAAAACAAAACGGCAACCAACAGAATGGGAAAGATCTTTACCAACACCACATCAGATAGAGTCCTAATATCCAAGGTGTACAAGGAACTCAAAAAGCTAGACACCAGAGAATCAAATAACCCGATTAAAAAATGGGGTACAGAGCTAAACAAAACATTTTCAGTTGAGGAACACCGAATGGCCGAGAAGCACCTGAGGAAGTGCTCCACATCTTTAGCCATCAGGGAAATGCAAATCAAAACATCCCTGAGATACCACCTCACACCAGTCAGATTGGCCAAGATCCAAAACTCAGATGACAGCAGATGCTGGCGAGGCTGCGGAGAAAGAGGAACACTTCTCCACTGTTGGTGGGGTTGCAAGCTAATACAACCACTCTGGAAGTCTGTCTGGCGATACCTCAGAAAATTGGATATAGTACTACCTGAAGACCCAGCTATTCCACTTCTGGGCATATACCCCAGAGACACTTCAATACACAACAAAGATATATGCACCACAATGTTCATAGCGGCTCTATTTATAATAGCCAGAAGCTGGAAGGAACCCACATGTCCTTCAGAAGATGAATGGATACAAATTTGTGGTACATATACACAATGGAATACTACTCAGCCACCAGAAACAATGACTTAACCAAATTCTTAAGAAAATGGCTGCATCTAGAGAATATCATCCTGAGTTAGATAACCCAGTCACAAAAGAACAGACATAATATGCAGTCACTGATAGTGGGATGCTAACCCCAGAGGCTTGCACTCCCCCAGAAACAACTCACAGACTGTATGAAGTCCAAGAAATAAAGAAAACAAAAAAATATATATATACATATGTTTACAAAACAAGAATACTTTGACTATTTCCATGTTCCATTTTGTTTTGCATGTACTTTAAGCTTATTGTAACTATTAGGTTTTCAATTCATACTGTCAAGCCCTTGAAAAAAATCAAGTTCTGACGAAAAAAATATATTCTCATGGTTTTATGTAAAAATTATTTCAATGTCTGAAAAAACATTACTGACAAAAATGTATAATTTTAAGCAAAAAATGTTTAAAATCTGTACATTTTTTTTTTGTTTTGTAAAATAAAGTCATTTAAAAAAAGAGTGAAATATTCTACATAATAGTTTAACAAATTTACGTTTATATCGAAAAACTTTAAAGTGCACAAATTCTTGTATCTAAACATTTCCTACTAATACCTAATTTATTTTTTTAATGATGATTAGGTCAGCTATGAAAATTTTGTCAGTGTTACTTAGGAATATTGCCATAATAGACAAATATAATTATCTCTTTGCGTTATTCCTGTGTCAAAGATCAACAAGATACAAATGACCATGCTTAATATATGGAAAATAATGGAAATTGCTTTTTACTTCTATTTTATATTTGTTTCTAGAAGTAATTTTGAGTCATAAAATGTTTAATGTAAAAATAATTTATCCATCAACTCCAGGTGAAAATATATACTTGACATTTTAAGAAGACCTTTATTTTTATTTTGAAACTATATTTTGACATAGAGTAAAACAATATCAATTTCTATATTAATAAAATGGCTAACTACAAATTGTTTGAAAAGCTGTAAGTGGAAACTAGAGGTCACTATTTGTATTGATTATTTTATCATTTTATTTTAATATTATAAACATTAACCATTACATATATGTGTGTGTGTGTGTGTTTTGTGTGTGTGTGTGTGTGTGTGTGTATCAGAAAAGATACATTTCCTTGATTTCTTGAATCTTACAGAAATCTATTTTCTCCATTTTTCTTGTTAATTTTTTAGACCTCATGTTTAGGATTTTTCTAAATCTGAAATGGCTAATGTTATCTAGCAATGAAGGAGATACCAGTTGTCCAAGAAACACAAAGTTTTTAAAAAAAGGTCTTAGTAAGAGGAAAATCAGCCATTTAGCAGAGCAGTCAAACAAAGCCAGCACCTGGAATGTGGGGGAAGAGAAAAAAAACATAGAGGGCTAAAAATATTTTATATATTTAGTCTACAATTACAATCTAATACTTTATCTGAGTGTGGTTCACTTAAAAGCATTAAAGTAGATGTGCTAATAAAGAACATACTGAATGAGATGATCTTATAACTGAAGGGGCATGCGATATCACAGGAGTTCCTTTGTGTGCATCTATGATTGTGAACAGGGGCAGAGTTGCTGAAGAATGCTGTGCCTGCTATTCTGAGGATTTCAAAGGACAGATCACCTTAATGCTGTGAATTAAATTGTGCCCATAGTGTTGTCCCTCACATCCAAGACCAAAAACTATTACCTTTCTGTTCCCTTAACTCTCCTATGACAATAAACAATGGCTTCCAAGCAACCAACGTTAATGAAAGCACTTACTCAAAAAATGGCTGAAAGGGTGTTTCATCTTTAACTCAAATGAAAATATGCTTACCAAATATCTCAAAAATGCCCATGTATTCTGGGCATGGGGATAAGTGTGATGCTTGGCTCAATTGAGCAGGTGTTTGTTGAATTAATTTGTTGTTTTGTTTAATTCTCCTTTTAGGGCATGGCTGAACTTTCCTTTCCAGTCTAGTCTTCAGGGGATGGCATATTCAATATTCCTCTGCCAGGAACTGACTCTGGAGACAGCTCAATGATCGCACAGACACTTGTATGTATACAAGAGAAAATCAATTATACAGCCAGAAAAAAGAGCTCTTTTGGATAAGAAGCTTTAAATATGTCAGCCTCGAATACATGGTTATGTCTGTAATAATATGAAATGTGAGCACAAAATGATTGTTGTGAAGGAAGTCAGGATTCCTCATAGTGCTGAGAAGAAGCTGTTCTCTCTCACAAGTTGCTCTATATTGTATAAGATTTTTTTTTCTTTTTTAAAGTATTTTTTTTACCTACGATACATCCTGCTCACTATGTCCCCCTCCATGCCAAGCCCTTCCACAGTCCTTTCCCCATTGTCCTCTTCTCCTTTGAGTACATGGGGTTCTCCTCGGTACCCCCCATCCTGGAACTTCAAAGACTCTTTTCTTAAACATTTACAAATAGCTCTTGACTCCAATTGAATGGTTTAGGATGGCCCTCAGCAGGGTGGACATGTGAGTGATGGAATGGATTGCTAATTGGTCTTTTCCAGGATCTACACATTTACCATGGTGATTTAATACTTAGGGGAACATAAACATATTAAAATAGTATCAGGTAAATGAGACCCATCAACATATGTGTAAAGCCAGAGCAAGGAAAATATGTAATGTGTAATTTTCTTACCTAATATGCATGGCATAAATATATAGACATTTAACATTGTTAAGAAAAAGATGAACATGGGAGATATGCTTCATGGAGGTGCGGCAAGGCACGGTCACAAGGGAGATGCCTCTGGGGGAACAAGAATCCCTTCCCCCTTAGTACAGAATAGAGTTTATTCAGGGCCTGGGGAGGTGAATTAAGAGGATAGTAGAGGCAGGGGGGGAGAAAGAAAGAGAGAGAGAGAGAGAGAGAGAGAGAGAGAGAGAGAGAGAGAGAGAGAGAGAGAGAGAGAGAGAGAATTTTAAGTTTCAAACATTGAGTAATATCTTGGGTTCTCCTTAGCCAGAAAATCAGGAATGTCTGAGAAACTGTTTTCAATGGATGTGGTTGATATGTCTCACTAGGGCATTATTTGACATTAAAAGTTAGAACACCAGAGAGATGCAGTGGACACAGGGTGAATTACTTTCCTAGCCATAATCTAAAACTAGACCCTGGCTCTGGACATCTCAGTCTAGTGCATTAACAAGAGTTCTAAGATATGAGTTTATATTTCAACCACTTGACAGTACAGGTACAACCCCGCCCCAAAAACATAAACTGTCAAGGGACACAACACTGCTGAAGGAGAGAAATGATGACCAAACCTGCATGATGTTAATGTTTCAGTAACTATGTGGAATTACAAAATACCAGAAGCTTACTAAGAACATCTTAATGAGTCTTGGGATTCAATTGGACATGCCTATATTTTAGTGAGGAACTGAACAAAAGAATGATATATTTAATAATGTATGTGAAAGAGTCTGAATCAAATGTCAGTATGTGAATTCTTCTTAAAGAAAACTTACATTACTTTTTATTGGTGATGGCATAAAAATATCATCCAAGCAAACTGTTACCATTCTCTCAGATTATATAAATTATTATTATTTCTGTGAAAGTCAATATTTTGAGATTCAGGCTTTTTATTTTAAACTCAAATGCCATCAATGCTAGCACTTAGGATGTAGAGGTAGGTGGATCTCTTTGAGTTCAAGGCCAGCCTTGTCTACAACTAAGTCCAGAAAGGCCATGAATGCAAAGAGAAATCCTGTCTCAGAAAAAGCAGTTATTTAATGTTATAAAAAATGCTTAACAGGGACAATTAAATGTCTTTTTATTACATTTTAATAATATAATTGAAGTGCTTGCCACTAATAAGATTTTTAAGGGTGGTTCAGGAAAGACTGGCAGATACTGATCTGTGCTCCATTCTTAGGGAGATGCCACTGTTGCAGAACTGCTTTGGCCACAAACTGAACCAGAGGTCATATACTTCCCAAAGCACTAGTGATATATGACATAAATTCTGATTACATTAATCTCTGTAGTAAAACTTAAAAATGTCATATTAAACTTTCATGGGTTAACAGGAATTCTGGGGAGAATCACAATAATTGATTGATCAGGATTCAAAGGCACAAGTAATTTTTTTGTGTTCCCAATATTTCCCAGCAAGAATAGAAAGCAACTGCTATCCTCTTCTTTGACCAGATAGCTACAAGTTAGCTTGACACTGACTCTGTACTAACAAGTTAGCCATATTTCAATATATAAAACAGCAACTTAAGTGATAAGTGAAGTATAAGTTCACTTGATATTTACTTCTCAGGAGGAAATACCCCAAAACATAGAATTCAACAGAAGTCACCACATTTCATATTTCAGTTTTTGACTTTATTTTAAAAAACAAAGATTAAAAAAATTATTAAACATTTTTGCATAAATGTATAAAATACACCTGTGTCGGTGCTTGGCTTTTTTTTTTGTTGTTTTTTTTACAATGAGCAAAAAGTACATGTAATACAGGGTGTAAAAAAAAAAACATGGATACCTTCTTTTGTTTTCAAACTATGAAAACTGATATTCTATATTTGTGGTATGAACATGCCTCACTGTTTTATAAGTATAAATCTGTAGAAAATAGATCTTAATAAGTATAATATGCTCTGTTCAAAAAAATTTTTTACAAGTAATTACTCATAAAGTTTTAATGGTAACTCAATAATTACATTCATTTCAGTTAAAATATAATTACTGATAGAGGATTTTTTAAATTTTAATTGGCATTGGTAAGCATTCATAAGACATAGTGCTTTAAATAAGATTAATTCAGTGGTAATAATTCACATATATATTATGCATGTGATACTAAATAGAGTCATCAAATATACTTTTATTATAGTTTTCAAAATTCATAGACAGGTTGGCCATTTGTATTTAATTAATATGCATTAGCTCATTAGCAATCACTTGATAAAATATTCCTTTAGGCTTTAGTGTTTTTAAAACTCTCATATATAAACATATAATTAAGAAAGCATATTCTTATTAATATCACCTTAATGTTTAATCATTCAATTTTGTAACTGTAGACCACAGGGAATATAAAGAGATAATTGACTAGTATTACTTTTTAATATAGTTTCATGCAAATCAATATACTCAGCTCTTCCTGTCATTCTTTTCCACTCATAGGGTCCATCTGACACCTATTTCTACAAATGGCAAAAAATCTTAAACATGCAATTTATGGCTGGACTTGGACTTGAATTCTTTTATGTATTACTGCAGATGTGCCAATGTTAACATTAGTCTTTTGCACTTCATGCACCTGACTTGGAAAAGCTGCAGTAATTTGACTGCTCTTGGATTTTTGTGACTTTTAAGCCTCCAGTATCCAACACAGATTGTTCACACAGTTTGCAAGTCCTTAAGAAAGGAAAAATTTTGCAGTGGTAGTATTGTCATAAAATAAACTTAATCAAAGCTTCAGTATGGTGAGAAAATAGGAAAATAGGTGTAACTATTTGACAGCCCATGAGGTATCTGGAAATACTTAAACAATAAAAAGAGCTAGAAGCATGGAGTTAGAATTGTAACTATTAGACTTGTTCCATGGTCTGATCTAAGTAATTAGAAAAGTATTATAGCCCTGTGTATTACTTTGCCTCAAACAAATACACAATTTATACTGCCCCAAGTATTGATTAAATCAAATTATACATGTCAAAGGATGAAAATAATTAGAAAACTCAAATCCTCAAAAATGGATTACTTGTATGACTGAAGAGATTTATCCCGAGATGAGTATTTCTAATTTGTTTTTGTGAATTTCTCAGAAATTATTCTTTCCCATCTTCTCCCCCAACACTGGGCCATATGTTGTTCATTGATATTGTTGTAACATATGTGTTTATTTCATTTTACTTGCTAAAAAAGATTTCAAATCCTACTCTATATAGCTCTCCATTAAAAGGATACCATATGTTCCCATTGCATGTACAAATGCATAAACATGCCTGTACCTGTAAACTCACCAGGATCCCCTTACTCGATTGCATACTTCATCATAGTTTAACTTTGCAATGACTTCCCTTGAGATCAAGCTATATTTTTACTTCATAAACACATGCTATGCTTGAGCTTTTTTTTTGTGAATATTGTATAGCTAATGTGATGACATGCCTGTTCTGAACTGGGATATCAACCAAACATGCAGACTTGTCAGCTCTTTTAAAACCTTCTGTACCCTAAATTTAACAGGGTTTAGAGAACATTTTGATTAAAGAACCTCAAAAAGGAGTCCCTTGATCATAGTTGACAATAGTCAAGAAACTGCATTATATGCCAGTAAGGCTGCTAGGTGCAAGCCCATCCAGTGTGACACTATACCATGAATGTATACAGCACCCAGGATGAAGCTAAACTGAAATTGTATTGACTTGAGTCTCTTTGTCAACAGTGAAAATGTGGCCAACTGGAAGACTTATAAAAATATTTATTATAAAGTTGAGATTTTAATGGAAAACCTCACTTCTTTTACCACTAAACTAACCAGATTAAGTGTAGAAGTGTTATTTCACATGGGCCATTTCTTTTTTCATTAGATATTCTCTGCATTTACATTTCAGATTTCATCCCCCTTCCCTCAATCGCATCCCCCCTCTCATTGCCTCTGTGAGGGTGCTCCCTCTCCAGACCACCATCTAACTCAATACCTTGGAGTTCCCCTACACTGGGAAAACAAGCCTTCACTGGACCAAATGTCTCTCCCACCATTGATTCCAGGGAATGCTATCCTCTGCTGCATATGCATCTGGGGAACCAGAGTCTCTCCAAGCATATTCATTGGTTGATATTTTAGTCTCTGTGAGGTGGGCTGGGTTTGGTTAGTTATCATTTTGTTCTTCACATAGGCCATTTCTATCAGGAATTCAATCTGTCTTTTGAAACCATATATGATTTTAATGTTGAATCACCAAAAATAAATTTTCTCAGTAAAATCATTGAAACAAGTGCATGAGCAATGACCAATATTCAAAGCAAACATGAAGGGCATACTGGGATAAAATTCTTTCAAAGTGCTATACTTTTGACCGTAGTCTAACAAAAATTTAGATACAAGCTTTAATTTTTTTCTAAACCTAGATTTTCTTTAAGGCAGACACATTTATTTTAGAACTCCCCTGGTGTGTTTAATTGTCGAATTCTAACCTATTATAACAGCATTAAAAACAAACAAAAAAACAAACAAACAAACAAAAACCTCACTATGCCCCCTGCCCTAAGTTTTACTCATCTGGCAAGATGACAAGGAATAAAAATAAATTATTAAACTATGAACTGCAACATAAGAGGTAAGTATGTAAAGAAGTTAAGGAGAACAAAGATCAAACAAGCTCAACCCAAATCTCTAGCACACATGGTTTTAAGTTTATATTGTTTCAAAACCTACTTTAATAAGGGTGTATAAATGCATTCACCTCTCTTCCAACCCACCACCCACCAGAGGTAGGGTAAAGAAAGGTTAATAAGGCAAGAAGGATGTGGACCTTATACACTTAATTGGGTTACAGCTAAACTAACCATATTAAGTGTTTAGATATAGGATATTGGGGGTTATTCCAATTCTATCAAGATATCAGCAGTTCAGTTCACACAAATCAGCAGCATAGTTCAATTTACTTGCAAACACCATTCACAAATCAGCAATTGCTATATGATTCAGAAGAAACCATAAGGCTCTTCTAATTAGTTGTGCTTCTTACCTCAAAGTCATGGCAAATGATGATCAGCAGAGGACACAAAGCAATTTGCCACTACATTGTCTATAAAGACCAAAATCAGGAAAGCCCAATGAAGATAAACAAAGAGTACCAAGATAAACCAATGCCAGAGCTCAGTCCACTGTCTATTGTGTTCTACTTACACAGTCCCCCCAACATCCCATCATTGCCTTTTTAATTATGTATGTATGATATTCACACCTATTTATATGTTACTGAATATATAAATCTGTGTATTCAGGCTTGAGGTCAATTTCAGTGTCTTCATCTAATCTTTTCCATTATTACATATATACATACACTTTATGTATACATGTATACACACACAGAGAGAGAGAGAGAGACAGACAGACAGACAGACAGTCAGACAGAGACAGAAAGAGATAGACAGAGATACAAAGAGACAGAGAGAGACAGGGAGACAGAGAGAAAGACAAACACATAAGGGCCATGCAGGAGAAATGACAAATAGCTTTCATCCCATGGAATGTAGCCCATAGGTTACCACAGCCACTCTGGGGGTATCATGGCCCCAAGGACGATGATGTGTCCTGAGTACTTTATGGTGTTACAGAGCTCTGCTCATTTGCTGCCCTCATATCCCTCTTAATCTAAAAATTGCATGGAAACTTTAAGGGGCTTACAAGTTACTCACAAGGAAGTATCTCTAGAATTCACAAGATTAATGCTTGATTGCTTTCAGGCATTGCTGCTGGAGCAGAATGATGATTTTATCACCACCGTCCAGAAGAACTTATCGATCTAGATTGTCAACAATAACTAGGAAGCTTAGGAAACATTTTGAAAACTAAAGATGTCAATGAAAATAGTTTGAGGTGTTTTTACTGTTGGCTGGGAGGCCAAAAACAATCATCAAACAATATGAATTTCTGAAAGGCATGCTGTTATTAGTTAAGCTAGGGACCTTTTATGGTCACAGAACAAGAACAATGGCAGTGCTGGCTGACATGACTGTCACTGAGACTTGACTGGTGATTATTAACTTCTAATATTTATTTTTATCCTTAGCTCCCTAATTCAATTTATTAAGAACTGTTGATCAGTAGACACACATTTTGTGAACTTGAGGTAGATATAACTAATTTTTTAATTAAACAACTTTATTTCAGAAAACAAAGATGAATGCACAGATTTTAAGCATTTTGCACAAAAGTATACGAATACATTTTTGTCAGTGCTTGGTTAGTGTACATTAAGATCTTACTAGTTACAATGAGCATAAAGTACATGTAAACCAAGACGTAACCTGAAATTAGTCAAATTTTTCTTGGTGTGTAAAGATTAAGCATAATAGTTTTTCATTTTCTTTTTTTTCTTTTTTTTTTTTATTGAACTTCATATAGTCTGTGGGTTGTTTCTGGGGTGTTCAGAGCTTTCTGGGGTTAGTATCCAATTACCAGTGACTGCATATTATATCTGTTCTTTTGTGACAGGGTTATCTCACTCAGGATGATATTCTCTAGATGGATCCATTTTCTTAAGAATTTCATAAGGTCATTGCTTCTGATA
>NC_137955.1:31478886-31513886 GCF_963924665.1 Micromys minutus | reverse complement strand
TTATGTACCTGTACAAATATGCATATAGTAACAACTAATTTTAAAATAAACCATTAATTTGAGAACAAGGAAAAATGTGTAAGAGAGAAAAGGGGGAAATTCCAGGATTTGATTATAATTTCAAAAATAAAAAAATTATAAAAAGTATGATATTATTTTGTGTAAAGGGAGTTATAGATAATTTGATTTCAGTTTGTTTGAACATAGCTTGAAGAATAACAGCTCTTTTCTTGGCCCAGTTGTTCTTGATATCAGAACACAAGTAACCTGGAATGTAAAGTACACACAAAATCAACCTGAAACAGTGTCTCTTAAGATGAAAGATGTAGATAGTCATGGGAATAAGTAAGGCAGAAGAAGCTCATTAGTTGTAGTTCAGAATAAGTCAGAGATGTTTCCTTGAGTAATTTCAAAGACAGGGAAGGGTTCCCAAGCGTGAAAAAAAAAAAAAAAAACCCTCTGGATTTCTTGTCTGGATTTTTACTATGGTACTGATGACACAAAATAGACAAAGTCTAGGGTAGTTTCTGTTGAGACTGGCTAGTTTTCTGGGCTCTCCTAGGCCAGTCAATGTAGGGCCCACATACTCCTGGTCTCTGGGTTCATCCAAGAAGTTGATCATTCTTTGTTCATGAAATGCCTAACAATTTAGGAATGATTGAAAAGTTCTGGTGATGTTTGATATCTCCTTCTTTTTTAGTTGTTGACATTGGTAGCTGCCTTGCTGTTAGTCAATAATTGTCAATTTTGTTTCTTGCTGTTAATAAAACTAAGCTCTTTATGTCTGACACTGCTGTGTTTATTTTGCATGTACCACAATTCCTAGATTCCATAATTTGTGAAGAACATGCATTTTTCTCCATAGGTACTTTAAATATATTAATCATGCTCCTTTTTCATATCAAGATCTTGACTTAAATATCGTCTTTATTTTACATTTAAGTTTCTCAATATTACTTTTTGGTATTTTGTAATTTATCCTTATATTTTCATTTAATAGTTAAGTTGTGTCATAGTTTCAAATAACATTGTAATTCAATAGTACTATTGTTCTAGGAAATGTAATAACAGCAATGTGAAAATTATAACAAAATATACTTTTCTGTGTCTTAAATTAATGTCTTTTTTTCTTTACAATAGTAAACTGCCTATAGAAATAGACCTAAGTGAATTAATGGTTTATTTGCCTTACAGCTACAAATGTATTCATGAACCATCAACTTTCTTTGTTGTCCTGAGAACTAAGGAAAAACACAGTATCACAGCACAGAACACAGATCTGTGCAGTCTACTCACACCGTGCATTCTGTGCAGCACATATAGAGAAGAGAAATCTCCTGTCTGGATATAACCCTTGAAGGTTTTTTCCAAATCAAATGGCTGAGTGGCTTTCATGAGGCTCAGTTATCTGAAGGCTTTATCACCTTTTACTATTTCTACTGACTCTTAATTATTTGTTTCCTGTCTGTGTCTTTCAGAGAGTTTAAGATCTAACAATTCACCAAACTAGCTAGTTTCCAATATCTAAGGAAGTGCTCAACATCCTTAGTTATCAGGGAAATGCAAATCAAAACAACCCTGAGATTCCACCTCACACCATTCAGATTGGCCAAGGTCCAAAACCCAGATGACAATAGTTGCTGGCAAGGATGTGGAGAAAAAGGAACACTTTTCCACTGCTGGTGGGGTTGTAAACTGATACAACCACCCTGGAAATTAGTCTGGTGGTTCCCCAGAAAAATGGACATAGTACTACTTGAAGACCCAGTTATTCCACTTCTAGGCATTTACCCCAGAGATGCTCCAGCATGCAACAAAGATACATGCACCACAATGTTCATTGAAGCTCTATTTATAATAGCCAGAAGCTGGAAAGAACCCAGATGTCCTTCAGTAGATGAATGGAAACAAAAATTGTGGTACATTTACACAATGGAGTACTACTCAGCTACCAGAAACAATGGCTTAAGGAAATTTTCAAGAAAATGGGTGCATCTAAAGAATATCATCCTGAGTGAGATAACCCAGTCACAAAAGAACAGACATAATATGCAGTCACTGTTAATGGGATACTAATCCCAGAGAGCTCTGAACACCCCAGAAACAACCCACAGACTGTTTGAAGATCAAGAATAAAAGAGAAAAAAAAGAATATATTTTAATTAAAATAGAACTGTATCACATCCCCCTTTCTTTCCTACAGCCCCTCCCAGTTTCTGTCCTATCTCCTCAAGTTAATAACCTCTTTTCCTATATTATTGTTACATATATACATTTGTGTATGTATATGTACCCACAAATACTTAATTACAACCTTATAAATGTATACTTGTATACTTATATGCAAAAATGCTTAAAAATCTGGACAGTTATCTTTGTTTTTTAAATAAAGTTAAAAAAAATAAAAAATAAAATGTTAGGCATAAAACAGTAAATATACACCATTTTAAGAATATTTGTTTATTCGCACATAGACCTTCATATTCAACCTTCCTTCCTGCCCCCTTCACCATTCCTCCCTCCAGTCCTCTCATCCTCCCTCCCTCTCTCCCATCCCTTCCTCCCCTCCTTCCTCTCTCCCCCCCTCTCTCTCCCTCCCTCTCTCTCTTTTTTTAGACAAGATCTCACTCTGTACCTCAGGATTGCATGCTTCCAATCTGGCCTTGAACTCATGGTAATTCTCTTGTCTCACGCTTCGGAGTGATAGGGTTACAAGTGTTAGCCAATCCAAGTGTTTTTTGTTTGTTGGTAAAAAAAAAATATCAGATTTTATGTATGAACCTGAAAACAAATAGAAAAATGAAATTATTTAATTTTATTATTTAGTTTTTGTGATGCTGTAAGATATAATCATGCCATTTTTTCTTATAATTTCTACAAAACCAACCTGCTTATGTATTTAAAAGCTTTTACAACACTACCTAATGATGTGTTGAAATCCACTGTGATATCTTGAAAGGCCTGGAGTTTTTTAAGTTAGTCCTCCCAAGGAGCCTTGTTAGTGCTGCAAAGTTAACATATTATACCTGTGGGTGAGGGGGGACATGCCAGCCTAAGGAATTCAAAGCCAATGCTTAATTTCATGTACCATTGGTTTCACCTTCATTTAGCTTCTCTTTGAACCCTTTCCTTGAAAGGGGAGTCCTATCTATTGCTTTATTTTGTCTTCATTATTACATTATCGATGAGGATATTTTGAGAACAGAAGACAATTAGACAGTTCGGTGATTTGACTGGAGAACACATGACTGCAGGATCCTTTCCAGCTCAGTACTCTTTACTGTACATTGTCAGCAAGAAAACCTTGTCTATCTCTACAGCCGGAAGGTAGATGAACTCATTTACAAATTAAGATCCAGAAACCTTGGAGGTCTTTAGGGGACTCTGCAATTAAAATACTACTCAGCATTTTTTTTAGTTCATTAAGAAGTAATGATTTCTTGTGTGCTTTATATTTTCAAATTGGCAAGGGGGTCTGACTGTTAACATAATCAAAAATAGAATGCATTATAGATTACATAAAAAATTTTTTTATATTAGCAATAAAGTAAGGGAAGGAACAGGCTTATTTCATGGCCTCCATTTGCAATACATTTTCATTAGAATTTTCTTGCCTCCTTCTAAGAAAATAATCTTACGCAACACTTCCAATAACATACCATGTAAAAATTAAACTCATCAAAATTTATTTTCTCCTTTTATCTCCATTGCACCTGTTTCTAATTCACTGTAATTTCTAATTTAAAATCTGTATTGCCTTTACCCACTGGAATTTTGTAAAAGAAAGCTATTCCTAGTTTTTCTCTGTTCAATATATTTTAGTAATTTTTCTACACTATTTACTCAAATTAGTGCTTTAATCAAGAATAAATAATACAATAACTTTGAAATGAATAATATACAAGTAAACTGTCATTTTAGAAGCCTATATACCGTGGTCCATTCTCACTTACCATTTACATAGAACTCAAGTGAAATACTTACTTAAAAGCACATCACTTGGATAAATGTACAAATCTGAGCTTATAAAAAGCTGCTTCTATAAAAAGCTGCTTCTAAAGGAAAAAAAAATTCCTGAAGATTTTTTTTTTGTGTGTGTGTCTGATGAAATACTAAGGGTCAATGACTTCTGTTAGTTAGACTCCATGGATAGAAGTTCTGATTTCCAAATCTCTGTTTCTTCTTTTAAATGCCTAATGTTTAACATTCTTAATATTTTAAATATAAAATAATATTTTATTTCTTGTTTACTAATAAACCGAAGATTAAGTGTAAAATATGAATGTAAATGTGCTTGCATTTAATACATACTGGTTAGTGGTTGAGCAATGAATCCACATAATTCACACAAAACCAATCCTGTATCTTCTAGTTTGATGTTAGAAAATTTTGAAGCTCAAAACATAAAAATCTCTCCTCCAAGCGGACATGCTAACAAATTAAAGATTCTCCTTACATGACCTTAAAATAATCTAATATTTCCTGATTATTACACTAAGGAATTACAGCAGTTTTAGTTTTGATCCCCCCCTCTGGATAAGGGCTCACCTTTTGATAGCTGCCATTTTATGCTTTCTGTGCATAATAACCACCTTGACATTTCTGGCACTCCAATGCGTCTTTCTTAATGTGGAGGAATCATCTGTGCATTAATGAAGTGGTATGATGTATCTGCCAAACCTTTCAAAGGAACAATTAACTCAGTAAGAACATGCCTGAGTGTCATGATTCATTGTAATATGAGAAGGAGAAGTATAAACAAAAAGTAATTAATTTTAAAGGTGGCAGTCAAAGTGCACATCACCAGGACTACTTCTATTGAACTAAACCTACATGGAGCAGAATAACAACATGTTATTTTTTAAATGTCTCATCAAACCTCAGCTAGTCCTTTGGGGGAAAATGTTTGGATTTATTCCTGTTTTGAGATTGTTAAATTAAAACAATGGTGTATTGTTTTTACCCTCAGTGTAGGAAAAAAAATGGTCAAAGAAGAGAATGAATATTCATGACAATGGAAAGTACTATGAAGAATGGGAAAAGTGATGACACTAGATGCTCCTCATAGCAGAGTAAGCTACAGTCACACTTTTTGTTGATAAGTTTTTAAAGTGTATTAGAAACCTAAAGAGGCCATATACCATAATTCATAACATGCCTTTAGTAAATAAGCATTGAAATGACATTAATGCCTGAGGACCACAATGACATTAATTAAATCACTTTTTCATATTTTCCATTAAAGCAAATACTTCAAATCTCCAACAATAAAGGAATGATGGATTAAACTGTGTTATTGCACCAAAGAAATTGCAATTACCACTTTAGGTGATATTTAATTACCACTGATGCATTTTTCATGTATAATACAGTGTACATTTTCCTGGAGGCATAATGGATTTATATTTAGTTCTTACAGGGCTTATTTCTTGTTAGATCTTACATTTTATCTCAATATACGGAAAAAAAGAGATCACTGGGTTAAAGTAACATTTTCAGGGTCGCACTGCTCACACATGATGGAATAAAACCCAGAATATGCCTGATTAGAAAAAGCAGATGCAATTAACCCCTAAGTCTTGCAAACTATTCAGAAGTATTGAAATGCTATTTCCAGAAAACTTACTAAAAGCTGCTATGTGGAGATTAAATGATTATACTAGACTAATACAAGCTATCTCCCTGCTCCTCTTTCCTACCTATTTGCTAATTATTATACTTTATTATATTAAAATTTACATGAAAATTTCAATCATTTATATGTACTACTCAATTTTCTTTTAAGTATTAGACCTTTTAAGTATCTGCCTTTATAGTATTCCTATTGGACTACTAGCTTTTATTTTAGAAAGTCCATATTTTGTTGCACAATTCGCAGTCTTCTCAATTGAAAGGCTATATTTTAGTGTATGAATCCCCATGGAAAGCAAATCAATATGGTTTATCACATTGTAGTGGCTTCTAAAACAGAAGGACATTAAAATTACAAAGAAAAATATAGGTTCATATATAATCTAATCCTAAAAGAAGTTCAAATATACTCACCCCCAACCATCTCATTTAATTAAAAATTCTGTGTATATATATTCTGAATTTTCGAAGGAATTCATTGTCTTTCATTATTCTGAGACAGTATATTTTCTCTTTGAAAGTGACCCTTTGGCAGGTCGTGTCTGAAATGTCTTTTCTGAATTCTCAGATGTAGCATTTTATCCCGAACCTTATATTCTCTCTTGAGGTGTAATAAGCTGTGGATTGATTTAGGGATTTGCTCAGTGCTTCCCTTTTCTCAAACTGGACATGTGATTACAGGGTTCAAAGAGGCCTGCCATTTATAGTGCATCACCTGGAGAACACAGGGGCTGTTGAATAGACAGACTTTAAAGTATATTGCTAAATAAATAATTAAGTCAATGAGGGATGGTTCAGAGACTTTAATAAATATGATGAACTAAATACATTCCTAATTCTCATTAATTATGACAGTCAAATAGAATATAAAAAAGGGGGATGTGAAAATGAGATCATGATATTGCACCAATTTTAGACACACTAAATAAATATCATGAGGTAGACAATTTGAAATGTTACTGTTTCTTTTACGATATATAAAAGAATGGGTTATCTTCAGGAATTTTTTTCCATAAATATTGGTTTGGCCAAAATTTAATGCTTCATTTGTATTTGCATTTTCTAATGTTTCAGTGTGAATCGGATTTAGATTACCATTAGATTGTTTTTTAAATATATCTTGAATTGAAAAATATTTCATTTCCTTTCCTTCTTTTCTCCCTCTAGCTCTTTCCAAGTATCCTACCTTGAACACCATACATACCTACATACTGACCCTCAACTTATTAAACTTTCTTTCTTTGGAAATTATTGTTACAGACATAAATACACACAAAAACAAGCAAATATGTATATCTGTGCACAAATCTATGAACACAACCTGCTGAATATGTTTTTGTTATTTCTGAATATATGTTTGCATTGATTAACCAAAAATTAAAAAAAAAAAAGGTCTCACCTCTGCCAGAGACTTAATTCTCTTCCTTTGAGCATCCATTAGTTGCCCAAATACATGCCCTAGAGTTGGGATTTCACAAAATCTACACAATTCAATGTTACTATGTCCATTGTTACTGCTATTGTTAGTTCATTCCACTATGCTGTGGCATCGAACCTTCACAGGACCAAAGGCCCCCCTCCCATTGGTGCCAGATAAGGTCAATCTCTGCTACATATGTACCTGAAGCCAGTGATCCCTCCCTGTATAATCTTTTGGTAGAATAACTCTCTGTGAGCTCTAGAGGATCTGAATGTAAGCACATACTTACTAGAGTGGTGAGGGAGGGGTAGGAGCATAGGTAGAGGACTGACTGTCTCAGTGGCAAAGTGGAGGGGGTATGTGAAGGGTGTTGTGGAGGCCATGCTGGGAAGAGGAATATAACTTCTTCTCAGCACGTCATGGTACCTTCTCCAAAACTGAACATATAGTCGGTCACAAAGCATGCCTCAAAAGATACAAGAAGATTGAAATAATCCCATGTATTCGATCAAATCATAATGGACTAAGAATAGTCATCAATAAAGACAAAAACTACAGAATGCCCACATACACAGGGCAGCTGAACAATGCTCTACTCAATAATAACTTGGTCAAGGACGAAAGGAAGGAAGGAAGGAAGGAAGGAAGGAAGGAAGGAAGGAAAGAAGGAAGGAAGGAAGGAAAGAAGGAAGGAAGGAAGGAAGAAAGGAAGGAAGGAATTAAATACTTTTTTAAAATTTAATGAGATTGAAGGCACAACACACCCAAAGTTATGGAATACAGTGAAAGCAGTGCTAAGAGGAAAACACATAGCTCTGAATACCTCCAAAGAGAAAATGGAGAGAGCATACACAGAAGCAAATGTACCTAAGAGGAGTAGATGGAAGAAATAATCAAACTCAGGGCTGAAATTAGGCAAGTAAAAACAAAAGGAGCTATACAAATAATCAAGGGAAATAAGAGTTGATTCTATAAGAAAATCAGGAGGAAATTCATGGATGAACTTTGGAGCAGAAACTGAAGGAAAGGTCATCCATTTACTGCCGCACCTGAGTATTCATCCAATATATAGCCACTAAACCGAGACAATATTATTTATGTCAAAAAGTGCTTCTTTATACAAGTCTTATATAGTTGTCACCTGAGAGGCTCTGCCAGAACATGACAAATACAGAGGCAGATGCTCACAGCCTACCATAAAACTTAGAATGGGGTTCTTAATGGAGGAGTTAGAGGAGAAATTGAAGGAGTTGAAAGGGTTTGCATTGCCATAAGAACAACACCACCAACCAATAAGAGCTCCCAGTGATTAAACCCCTATCCAAAGTGTATACATGGATGGACTCAAGTCTCCAGTTGCACATCATAGGATGGCCTTGTTGGGCTTTAATGGGGGTAGAAGCATCATGGTCCTGCCAAGGCTCCTTCTAGGGGAATGTAGGGGAATGTCAGCACAGGGAGAAGGAAGTTGGAGGGTGGGTGAACACTCTCATACAAGCAGAGGGAGGAGGGAGGGAATAGGGGATATAGAGGAGAATTCAGGAAAGGAGATAACATTTGAAATGTAAATAAAATATATCCAATAAAACCAGTAAAAAAGTTAAATCAATAAAAATGATTGATATTTAAAATAGTGAAGTTGCAGAAAAATTCAACATTTTTCTTCTTCTACTACCTTCATCATTGATGATTCCTAAGACCCAGGTGTGATATAAATGTATCACTTGGGCTCAGGATACCCATGATATTTGCTCACTCCAGCTTTTCCAATTGTGATTTTTCTGTGATGGTCTTCATCTATCGTAGATGCTTACTTGGATAGGGGTGGTAGCTACATATGAGTGGTATTTACTAAACTTTTACAGGTATTTACAGATACTGCATTTTCAACAGATGTTGCTTTTTGACTATGTAGATTCCAATCTTATTATTTCATATATATATATAAGAATATGAAAGAATTGATGATATAAATATTTGTAAAATTATATATATATATGTTTAAAGTTTTAATGTATTTTATATACTTAAAATATAAGTATATGTATATATGTGCATATATATATATATATATATATGTTTTATATATGATATAACTTTTAGAGGAGAAGATGATGTATTATAGCGGTATTTCAGATCAAAAGATGGCTTTGGCAGCTTCTCTTTGCTTCCCCTGATTCTATTTTTCCCTGATGGGTGTTCATTCACTGATATGCATATCTCCTATTTTGTCCTTTTCCCTCTCAGCATATATTGCTGCAGAAAGCATGTTCTTGCTAGATAGGATGTCATCCCAATATTAGACATCCCATTCTTTAGAATACTGTTCTTAAATATTGATACTTAAAACTGCACTTATTTGTATATTGTTATGGATGAATATAAGTTGCTATGACTGGTTAGACATAAAGGATTATTATACTAGTTTTCTATAAATTTATCAATCTATTTATATTTATTAATCAACACATGTATACTAAAGAATGTTACAAATGTGTACATGAAAAATATTGTTTTAACAATATTTTTGTATGTGCTTCTTTGTGTGTTACTATCAACCAAGACATGAAACAAACAAATACACATACACACACACACACACACACACACACACACAGATACAGGGAGAGAGAGAGAGAGAGAGAGAGAGAGAGAGAGAGAGAAGAGAGAGAGAGAGAGAGAGAGAGAGAGAGAGAGAGAGAGAGAGAGAGAGAGAGAGAGAGAGAGAGAGAGAGAGAGAGAATTTGGTTCATTCTTTTTTTTCCTTGTTTTTTAGAAATATTTTTAACATCTTTATTTTACAAAACAAAGATAAATGTACAGATTTCAAGCATTTTTTGCGTAAAATTATACAATACATTTTTGTCAGTACTTTTTTGCAGATTTTAAAATAATTTTTACATAAATCTATATGAATAGTCAGTACTTGATCTTTTTAAAGGTTTGACAGTATGCATCAAAAACCCAATAGTTACAATGAGCACAAAGTACATGCAAAACAAAATGTAACATGAAAATATGTCAAAGTTTTCTTGTTGTGTAAAGATTTTTTTTTGTTTTGTTTTGTTTTCTTTATTTCTTGGACTTCTTACAGTCTGTGAGTTGTTTCTGGGGCCGTGTGAGCCTCTGGGGGTTAGCATCCCACTATCAGTGACTGCATATTATGTCTGTTCTTTTGTGACTGGGTTATTTCACTCAGAATGATATTCTGTAGATGCAGCCATTTTCTTAAGAATTTGGCCAAGTCATTGTTTCTGGTGGCTGAGTAGTATTCCATTGTGTAAATGTATCACAATTTTTGTATCCATTCATTTTCTGAAGGACATCTGGATTCTTTCCAGCTTCTGGCTATTATAAATAGAGCTGCTATGAACATTGTGGTGCATATATCTTTGTTGTGTACTAAGGTGTCTCTGAGGTATATGCCCAGAAGTGGAATAGCTAGGTCTTCAGGTAGTACTATATCCAATTTTCTGAGGTATCGCCAGACTGATTTCCACAGTGGTTGTATCAGTTTAAAACACCACAAACAGTGGAGAAGGGTTCCTCTTTCTCTGCAACCTCACCAGCATCTGTTGTCATCTGAGTTTTGGATCTTGGCCAATCTGACTGGTGTGAGGTGGAATCTCAGTGTTGTTTTGATTTGCATTTCCCTGATGGCTAAGGATGTTGAGCACTTCCTTAGATATTTCTCAGCCATTTGATATTCCTCAACTGAGAACATTTTGTTTAGTTCTGAACCCCATTTTTTAATAGGGTTATTTGATTCTCTGGTGTCTAGCTTTTTGAGTTCTTTGTATGCCTTAGATATTAGGCCTCTATCTAATGTGGAGTTGGTAAATATCTTTTCCCATTCTGTTGGCTGCAAATTACATATCTAAGCATAATGAGTTATTTTATCTAAAATAGTGTGTTAATTACTGTCCTATGCTAAAATATTCTTGCTAAAGCAACTTAAAAAGAATTTGCTATGTCTGAAAGTTCCGTGTTATTATACCCTAAAGCAGGTAAATCACAATACAAGAAGCTTAAAGAAGGTGGCCATGTACAAGATAGCCAGGAAATTAATACAATGAATGATTTCATTTGCTTAGCTTCTTTTTCTCATTTGTACTGTCTATGATCCAGTAAAGGAATGGTACCATCCCCATGTCTCTTACCTCAACTAATGTATCAATATAACCCTCCCTGGTATAACAAGAAGCTTATTCCCCAGTGATTCCAACTATGGCAACTAGACATCATATCTAGTGAAGAATTTTCAGAAAGTATCTTCTACTCCCTGAATGTTTGAGGCATCCCAATGTTTATAGAAAAATCATAGTCTGTAGGACCATGTCAAATTTCTATTTGATATGGCACCACTGGTGACATTTGCATCCAGTGTTTCACTCTTATCACATGGTGAGGAGGAAATGCCAGGTGCAATCAAATGTGTCTGGTCACATAACACTCATCTTCAGGAAACAGAGCTAGAAATTATACTACTTTCTTCTATGGATTCAGTCTGACTCCAGTTTGTCAGTGACATTATCACACTTAGAACATCCCATCTTTAGTTTAAGCTTTTTTGATATAGTCTCACAGACACAGCTACCTATAGGTTTCCATGTGGTTATAAATCCCAAGTTGTTAATCACAATTAACCACTAATATCTTATTAGAAAAATATCACTTCAAATTTTATAAAGATATCCCTCTCAGTTGCAATGATAAAAAGTGTTTCAAATGAAATAAAATTTATCCTTTACCCCAATGTTTAAACAGTTCTTTATGAAAATACATAATATTCTTCTAAAATTTATTTTTCAGAAGAATATATATTTTTATTTCTACAACTCAAGCTTATGAATACCGGTGATTTTTTACATCATTTATCTCATTGGATGTCAGAGCAAAACCTATAGATATACAAATGTGTTTGTAATATTCATTTCAGTGCATATTACTGAAACTAATGGTCAAGGTTCTCATAATTTTAAATGGGACTTCTTGGTTATTTTTTTTTAAAAAAATAATTCTCATTGCCTCTTCAAAACTTATCCATAATTTACACATACATCCAAAAGTCTATTTATGTGTGTGTGTGTGTATATACAATTTGACATAGATTGGATGAGCATATTAAGTTGATGAATATGAATATAATAGATGTGCTTTCAGTAAGTTTGGTAAGATGTTCAAAATGTATGTCACAACTGGGTGGGTAAATAGAAACTAAGAGATAATACAGGCATTATTATACACTCATGTTGCTTTGTGGGTCTGCAGATCATTTTAAGAAGTACCCAGGTGGAAATTTGTGAATTCATATGGAACAGCTTGAACTCAGGTCTGCTAATGTAGGGAGGTTTTTAAAGCACTACTGGCTTTTTAAAACTATAGTGTCCCCTTTCTTTGTATATACACAAAATATGGTTGCTCAGCTCACCAATTAACAACTAAATGGGTAGGGTTGTTTTTCTTTAGTACTATAAGTTGCATTTTATCTGGGACATAGCATTACTAATGGAGAGAAATAAGTAGTACATTAATGGGCCGATCTTATTAACTTTCTCCTGATCCCTAATGATTTGCTTTATTAAAGATACTATCATCATGACTAGAGAGATGGTTCCCTTTTCAGATATCTGTTGGTACTTGCACATATGTGTGTATCCACATCACCAAATGCATATATGTAAATTTAGAATATAAAAATCATCTTGGAAATGGAACAAATTAAAATAGTCACTTAAGATGCAAATTACTCTCTCGCACTAAGGACATGAGAAATACCATATAAATATTTATCTACTTTCTGTTGCTAAATAAAGAAGTGACTACTCAAAATTTTTCTTCCAATAACATTAACATCTGAAAATATGAATGCTAAAAGTCAGTTCCCTGAAACCAGGAAGAGGATATGTCATTGCATTTGATTAGTAACTAGGGACTGTGGCAAGTTCTCAGTATCTGAACCCTGAACACTTTCACAGTGCTGAGAGTTAATATGTCAAGACAGTTTTCTACAGTGAGTAGACTGAAGATTAAAAAAAAAAAAAAAAAACCTAGAGAGTAGATAAAAAGATGGGAGTTTGTTTAGAAGAAAAAAAATAGTGCCTTGGTTATTACTGTAGGTATCCTCAGAACTCGTATAACTATTAACCAGTAAAAACAGTTAAAACCAAGTTTGCTAATGCAGAACCCATTTTTTTATTATGGTATCAGCCAGCGATTGTCAATGGAGTTATTACAAAGCTGACTAAATACAGTACTTCTGACTAACATTAGAACATGACCTTGGCGATCTGTAAAATAGCAATGCAGCTGTAGACATTGACACAGAGAAATTCTAGGAAATTGGACAAATAAAGTTCAAGTTATAGCCCTTGGTTTTTTAAATAGGAGCTGTCCAGAGCACAACGAAACCTTGGGGTCTCAAAGCCTTGAGGATTAGAGTAAGTATTCAATATTTGTAAGTCATTCCCAATTGAAAGACTGATAATATGAAAATGAGTTATACCACACATATATACAGAACAGGAATGACGGTAATAAATAAATCCCATGATAATATTCAATACTAAGAGCCAAGTAAAGAAAGGCCATTTGAAGAGAAGAATGAAAAAGAACATAGTTGGCTAGAGACTTACAGGAAATATCTCATAGATCTTAATGTACAACAGTGTAGTTTATCCCTGCCACAAGTGCCCATCAGGATCTGTAAGTACCAAGTCCTCAGTGCTCTGCAGAAAATATGTGCTTTTTGATATAACCTTTGGGGTAGGTAGTTTATTCATTCTCTATAATCTATCCCTAGATCACCTCACAAGAGCTGAGGTTGCAAATATGAAGCACTTTATTTCAGCCTGCTTGGAATAGTTTCATTGAAATACCTTTGGTAACAGCCACTGTGGGAAGCAATTACATGCTGCTTTATTAAACTTTGTCTGTACCTTCTGTAAAGTTGAAGTGTTAAAAAATTACACTTTTTCTGGGAAGACCAATACCCTCAATGTGTCCTTGATAACTATACGGGAAACCATAGTGCAATATCTCAGTAAATTTCCTACACCATTTTCATGTTACCATGAATATTTGAATTTTATCTTCATGAAATATAGAAGAGACAAATTATTAATGTATCTCATCTTTAGAGAAATTTCTTATAATTTCTTTATTTAGTCTAACTGGGTACCTTTTTTTTCTTAGTTTTTATCTTTATTATATAATGCCATTGTCATTAAATCGCATAGTTTTATAATCCATCTATAGCCTGAATTTCTCCTCTTTCATAAAATGTTCATCTTCCACCTTCAATTCTGTTGTTTTAAAAGAATATATCATACACTACCCATATTCTCTTAAATTTTCTTAGACATAAATGTGTTTGTGTTAATGGATAATGGAACCTGAAGGTCAGAGGACTGAAGCATGATATACTACTTTTCATAATAACTTTTGCCTTTGTGTATTACTGTGTGATTTGGTAGTAGCTTTGTTATTTCCCAGATCTTGTAGGTATAGCCATGAAATGCTCAACAATCACTGTGTAATTTTCCATTTTCTTATTACAGAATTCATTAGTTTTGTTTCTAGCATATTTCTTATTAGCTTTCTCCGTTTTCTCTAATATTTTTTTCTTAATATCTTTACCCGTGTCTCTGAGATAAGAAACTATACTGTTCATAGTCTTTTATTTATTGCTGAGGTATTAACAGATTTATCTTCATTATATTTTAATGAAAAAAATCACATGGTTTTATGTGCATCTAGGCATCCATGTATGTTGATACATAACTTATTTATTAAAATATGGAAATTTTTAAATTTTATTGGCCAATACTTCAATTTCAAACTGGAGAAAATTGGAATACCTCCTTTTTACTTGCTGCATCAGGAACTGTTACTTATCTTGATATAACAATAGCAGCAACATATGTTAATTTGTCAGCTTCAGCAGTGTTCTTCATTGAACACTGTCTTCTGAAATTGAGAACTTTATATTTTAACTCCAAATATTACCAAGGTTGCTATGTGTAACAAAAGCATATGACAAATGTAAAAGTGTGTGTTTTTAAATTAATCATTAGGAAGCAAATCTATATACTTCATCTTCAACAAAAGGAAGAAAAAAAGACAAAACAAACAGAAATTATCAGGATCATCTGTGGTAGTATGGTAGAAACAATGGAACACTTCCACGAAGATTTGAATATTAATTCACAAGAATAAATACAAACAAAGACATAAACTCTGTAGAATTATATTCCAATTGCTTAAATCCTGAGCACAGTACTACTCTTAAGTAGGAAGAATCACAAGTGTGGATATCAGGTCTAATGTTCTGGAAGAAAAAAAAAAGATCGTATGGCAAATTATTCTAAATCTGTTCAAATTTGTCTTAGAGATATTGGAAACCATGATATAAAATGCTATTCTCTGTTTCTTTCATCATGGAATTCAGAAGAGAAACAATCGGGCGTTGATCACAAACAGTGGATATCAACATACTATCCTGACCATTCTTGTGTCAAAAGACTACAGGTGAAACATCTCATTTCATGGAGAAGGGAAGAATCATTGGTCAGTGTGTATAGAACAGTTGTGTATAGCAGGTATCTTAGGGAGCTACGCATCAGCTCAGGGAGAAACACAAGTACAGAAAGAGATGTCAGTATTTTCATTGGTTGCCGCCTCAGCTCAATGAGCATTGTATATGTGCTTCTCAAACCTAGAAACCAGTGTTGTTAGCTACTGGAATTCAAAGTCTTCTCTGTCAAAACAACATGAACACAGAAATAGGCCAGGAAACTTCAGAAGCTCCACACACAGGGAAAATATGCCAACTTCAAATTTAGTTTATATCACAGTCTTATTTAAACTAATTGATAACAAATGAGGTCAAAGTCCACATAGTAAAACCTTTGATGACACAGCACTCATGTGAAAGTCAGGATATAATCCCTCCAGTCTTCATAATATGTGTAAATATCCCTCTTTATGTTTACATGAATAGACAATGAGTAACAATGTATTTCCCAGAGCAAAGCCATTCTCTTATCACTGGCCCTTAAGAGACTGAATAATACAGACACATACAATCAGGAGAGAAGAAATGTGGTGTTTGGGTTTAACAGAAGAAGGAGGAGCAGCTTGGCAGATCAATCAAGGCCAACATGGAACATATCTCATGAAATGATTTATTGGGAGGAAGACAGTAAAGCAGAGACAGAGATGGAGAGAAGGAACAGAGAAAGTGAGAAAAGGGGTATGTGTGTTTGGTATTGTGTCTGATAATGATGTTCCTGCTTGTTCTGAGTCGCTAAAGACTGGCTGCAGGGGCAGCTTATTTCTAACAAGTACCACATTGATATATAACTAATGATTACTTGGTCAACCTTCACTAACATATTATTCTGAGTTAATTTAAAACCATATTTCTCCAGCACTGCTGTCTTAATTAGGGTTTCATTGTGGAATGAGACATCATGATCAAGGCAACTCTTTTTTTAAAATAATTTTATTAGATATTCTGTATTTAAATTGAGATGTTATCACTTTCCCAACCCTGCTCTCATCTCCTCTCCACTCCTTTTTGCCTTCACAAAGGTGCACTCCCTGTTAATCAAGCTCTCCACCCCATTGCCTTAGCATTCCCCTACACTGGGAAAACATGCTATCCCTTGGCCAAAAGCCTCTTCTCACATTGATGCCACACACTGATAACTTCAGCTACATTTGCAATTGAATCAATAGGTCTCTCAATGTGTGCACAAAGGTTGGTATTTTAGTCCATGGGAGTTTTGGGGAGTTTGGTCAGGCAACTCTTATTAAGGTAAACATTTAATGAAGACTTGATTACAGTTTTAGCGGTTTAGTTTATGATCATCATAGTGAGATGAATGGTAACACCCAGGGACATATGGTCCTGGAGGTGGAGCCTACATCTTGATCCTCAGGCAGTGAATGAACACTCTGATTGGGCTTGAGCATATATAATGTCAATCCCACATCCACATACTTCTTCAACAAAGCCACATCTCCTAATTGTGCTATTCTTTTTGTCCAGTCAATTGTTCAAATTCATAGGTCTAAACAGAGCCATAATTAATCAAACCACACTACAACTACTAGGTTGCTTTTCTCAGATAAAGACAGAAGCTTTTGTGTAATATACAGCTCCATTCAATGTCTCATTACTCATGATGGAACAATAACTAAAATGTCTGAAGGCAGCCATTTGAAAATAGCCAATGATAGAAAATTGAGACATTAGTCACTAGCCAATCAAGAGCAATGAGAAATGGGATGTGACAGTACCAACTGATTACTTGTCTATGAGCTCCTGAGTACTCTGAATCAGAACTATTTAAATGAATCTACTGCAGGTAAACACTATTGTAAAAGCAACAGATTTAACATATACAATATTAATTTATTCATAATTTAGAATTCAACCTTTGAACACAGAAAATAGTCTTATCTTTCAAATAAGTAAAAATCACTTAAAACTGTTAAAAAGTAGTAACAAACATTGTCCTTTATGTTTCATACAAAAAAATGAACATTTTCAAGTATTTCTATCCTATTGTCTCCCTATGTAAAACACATTTGAAAAGTAGCATTATGCATTACTCAAAACTTAATTTTGAAATATTAATTTCCATTCTTTATAAAATATTTAATTTTATTCTAGCAACTCTTATACTTAGCTCTATGGTTTGATTAAAATATACCTATTAAATACAATCACAAATAAACACACATTGTACAATATCCAATTACATATACCTTCAATTTTGAAAATTAAAAAAGTCATTTTCATATGATTTAAATAAATTAGTTTCAATTGCCATTTACTTTTTTTCTATGTAATGCTGGCTTTCAAACTAAGAGCTTTCTGTGTTCTAGGCAAACATCAACCACAGAGCATCTTTTTTGTGACAATTTCAACAGAGATTGAAATATTCCATACTACAGGAAAGTAAACAAGTAGCTTCAGGAATATTCTGGATTTTATAGGGTTCACTAGGGCCCTCCATGACAAAGTAAGCAAGAAAAGCTGGGGATTTCTCTCAGGGAAGAGAGCTAAACCACAAAGAAATTAAGACAAGCCAAGATCTAAAGAAAACTCTTGAGACCAGACCTGCTACTTGGGAAAAGCAGAAGTCATCCAAGTTGCCTGGACAAGGTTTAGAAGAGATTCAGGTTTAATGGACACCCCTAACTTGTTGATAATCTTTCAGTATTATCAATATATTTATGATTCCCCAGGTTTTGGAAGCTGTTGCCCATTCTACCTATGAGTCCTTTCTGTTCCTATAAATAACCTTTAACCCATGTACTTGTACAATAAAACACATTGGTTCACCAAGCCCAACTTTGGTTCATGTTCAGCTTGGTTCTACAGTTTAGTCTGTCTTGATTGCCTTATCTTGTGTGCATACAGGCATGCTGTATTTCCTCTGGAAAATCTTTGTTGCATAACAGCACCCAGGACCCACCTTGAAAATTTTGATGATAATTCACAGTTCATGCAAGGTGTTAATTAATATTAATGCCAAATAATAAATCCATAAAATATTTTACTAAATTAGTAGGTGCCAATGTGAGCAATAAACTGGAGAATACTAATAAAATGCTCTAAAAGGAATATGACTATCAAAGTAAAAGAAACACAAAAGCAGTAAACTCATTTAAGTATGATAGTATTTATCCAAACTAGCATATAGTTTTTTTTTAAACATATTCAGGTCAACATGCAAGTCCAATTCTAAAACTGAAAGTTATAATTAATCTCTATGATGCTGTTAAAAAAGTAATTTCTACATTTTATATCTAAAAATATAGACACTATACTAAACTTTCTTAAATTTTAATGTATAATTAGACAATAACATAAAACTTTTCAACTAACTCACTTTTAATTAGTTTACTAGAATATAGAAGCAAAACTTGCTTTAAGAGAGGAAAAAGAATTTTCTTTTAAGAGTATAAAATTTGAAACAACAGAATAACAGGCATGGCCTATTAGGTCAAAGCGTTGTTACTAAAAGTACTTTAAGAAACCCTGGTACTAATTTACTTTGAAATGCCAAAGGTGAAAGAGAGAGATAAAGAGGGGGGGGAGTGGGAGAGGGCAGGAGGAGAGGGAAGGGAAGGGGGAAGGGGAAAAGGAGAGGGAGGGGTAGCAGCAGGAGGAGAGGGAGAGAGAGCAGCAGGGGAAGGGGGAGAGAGACCCTAGAATGTTTAATGAGCATAGTGGTTGTAGCTAAAGACAAAGAGATTCTATAGAAAACCAGAAAGTCTCTAAATTCCTCTCTTTGTTGAAATCTCCTTGATGAGGTATTTACATGGAATTATACAGCAAAATGGTTCTTAGTAAGCTCTGAAAAAAAATAACAATTGCAATTTCAGAACCAACTGCTGTTAGGAGTAAGTTGCATTCACAGCTTTTCCTTTCAAGAGGAATTTAAAGCTGTTTAACACTTACTGAATTCTGTTTTCCTTTAATGTAGCTTATTTTAAACTTAAAGGGCAAATTCTAATAAATATAAAATAATAAAGTTATACGCCAAAGATTGATAAATGTCTTAATTATTAAGAAAATTATGATATTGGTTGTGACTCTGGAAAAAAAAAACTGTGAATCTTACCCAAATTGAATTAAAATAAAGTTTATTCTTAAGGAATTCTGCATCTTACTAATGGAAGAACCTCACTCTCTTACAATGTCCTGGGAAATAAATGGATGATTTCTCCCCAAGTCATATATTTGTATTTCTACATCTATAGGGAACAGAAAAAATAATATTACTTTTTCATTGAAATTTCCTCATCCCCTGTTACATGTCAAATTGATAAATACTAATCAGGACAAGCGGTATAAGTAACAGACTCAAACTTGTCAACAGCCTGAGCTAACCATGGCAAGTGCTGGTTGAGAACTCCAAGTGTTCTGTTCAAGCTTGTTCATACATAACAGTACCCACTGATGTCTGCTGTGGATTACTGTGGTAATGAGTCCTTGGAAATGTGAATAAATTGCTAGGCATTTGAGATGATACTTGACATGTAAGTGATAAGCAGTCTCCCAGAGACAGGAAGAAAGAAGACTTTATTAGATTAAAACCACGAGGTTACTGAACCTGTCACCAAGTATCGCAGTGTTGTTTCATAGCAGATCAAGAAAGGGAGAGAAAAATATAAGGCAAAAGACTAAGCATGTAAACACTTACACCTGTCCTCAAGCAACTCAAGAATTTCAAACTATTCACTACATGTGTTAGATACTTTAGAAAGTAACAGAAACTGGCCTTATTATTGAAAAAATTCCTAGAGACACAAGGCTGGTTTTGCTCAAAAGAAAAATTATATATTTCAATATACAAAGAACAGAAAAAATACTAGATCTCAAGAATAAAACCTAATTAAAGACAGACTACAGCCCTAAACTGATAAACGGAAAAGAAGAAAGAAAAATTTCCTCCTGAGAAGCATTTAAGAAGAAGTTTAAAATCCATGGTCATCAGAGAAATGCAAATCGGGGCTAATTTTAGATTTAATCTAACACTAATCAGTATGGAAAAATCAATTAAACAAATGACAGCTCATATTTGGAGTGTGCAGAGTAAGGAAACAATTCAACATCTCTGGTGGGAGTGCAAACTTAAGCAGCCACTATGAAAATCTGTGTGGAAGTCCTCAAGAATCTTGAAATAGATGTACCTCAAGACCAAGCTATATTACTCTTGGTATGTAAACCCTGCCCAGTCTTATCAGTATGAAAAGTGGAAAGGTATATGCACTCATAAAACACTAACTACAGGGTGAAAATATACTGGTCTTCTTCCAGGCTAAGTCACTATGTGTATACCTGGATAGAATAAGAAGAGAAACTGTATTATGTTAAAGCCCCACCATATTTTGTGTTGAGTATTATGTTGATGATATAAAGTAAGTTAACATTAAACATCCATTGGAAAACTTCTATATGATAAATATTGAAAAACCTCATCCCAAGCCCACCTTCAGCAACTTAGTAATAATGGACAAGTCGCCAGCAGCAGCCAAACTGTGACATCTTTCCAATGTTTCCAGTAGTCATTTCCTTTCCCTATGAGCATGTGCTACACTATTTCTGAAAAATCTAGTATCTTCTCTTTCTGGCCTCTGTTCCCTTCTACCCTCACTCTTAAGCAGCCTCTGTATACACTCTTCACAGTTAAACTCTGAAATATAATGTGTTGCATAGTATGATATCTGCCCCTTTAATGAGGAAAATTAATATTAAAAATTAATAAAAGTTATCAAAATGTTGAAAGACAATGAACATATTATGAGACTGTACTATGTAGAATACTCACTTCTATAAAATGGAAAAGTAGTTTTCATATTGCAATTTTTAACAATAGATACTAATATATATTGTTGATTGTTTAGGGGAAGGCATGCTAATTAGTGAGAAATAATAAGTTTTATCAGGACATTTAAATATAACAAACAAAAACTAATTAGAGAGATTAATATCATGTACTATTTTAACATTTGGCCTAACTAGATTGAAAATTTTTTTATTTATCTATATAGATTTTGAACATTTCTGAACTGTGTTCTATTAACTAGATACAAGGAATGAGCAAAACTCAAACTATCTCTTTTTAAAATAAAAAAATAGCAGTGGCTACAGCATGTTCATATATTCAAATTATTTGATGCCTAGGCCTTTAAAATTTTAGAGTATCAATCAGTTTTCCTTCTTATATTATTCTACTAAATAAAAATCTATGAATATTCATCAGTAATGCTCCCACACCGAATTTAACTAAGATGTTCCTTCTTAATCTCCATAATATGTCTATTTCTGTAAATGCAGGAAAGGAGACTTTGAAAAAAGTAGATACTTGCACTAATAATTCCAAGAAGAAAAATCCAATCTATACTAAAGGCTGAAATCAAAGCAATCCACAATGTGTACATTTTCAAATTTAGAATGTATTTTGTGATTTTATTCTTCATTTGTGCTAGAGAATTAAGTGATATGAATAATTAATAAATCTAGCTTGGAACTGGATTTTAAATGGAAAAGATAGCTACCCTGTAGAAGTATAAAAATTTCATGGAAAAACAATTTTAATGTATTACTAAACATTACAAGAAAACACTTCTCACTCTCATTTTACGGTTTATGTACTAATATGTAGTAAGCACTAAGGCTAGTAGGAGTTGAAGATTGGTCTTTGTGGTGGTTTGAATAGACTTGGCCCATGGAAAATGACACTACTAGAAGGTGCAACCTTTTTTTTACACAACTTTATTTTAAATAACACAGATAAAAGTACAAATTTTAAGCATTTTTGCATAAAAGTATATAAATACATTTTTGTCAGTGCTTGTTTTTTTTTTTTTTTTTAAGGTTTGATAGTGTGCATTAAGATCTTACTCATTACAATGAACATAAATTACATGTAACAGAGGATGTAACCTGAAATTAGTCAAAGTTTTTTTGGGGTGTAAGGATTAAGCATAATGGTTTTTTTCTTTTCTTTTTTTTTCTTTCTTTTCTTGAAATTTATAGAGTCTGTGATTCATTTCTAGGATGTTCAGAGCTTTCTGGGGTTAGTACCCAATTATCAGTGATTGCATATTATGTCTGTTCTTTTGTGACTGGGTTATCTCACTCAGGAAGATATTCTCTAGATGCATCCATTTTCTTAAGAATTTGGTTAAGTTATTGTTTCTGATAGTTGAATAGTACTCCATTGTGTAAATGTACCACAATTTTGTATCCATTCGTCAACTGAAGGAAATCTGGGTTCTTTCCAGGTTAAGGCTATGATAAAAAGAGCTGCTATGAACATTGTGGTACATGTGTCTTTGTTGTATGTTAGAGCTTCTCTATGGTATATTCCCAGAAGTGGAATAACTGGGTCTTCAGGTAGTATTATATCCAATTTCCTGAGGAATCACCAGACTGATTTCCAGAGTGTTTGTACCAGTTTACAACCGCATCAACAGTGGAGAAGTGTTCCTCTTTCTCACATCCTAACCAGCATTCGCTGTCATCTGATTTTTTGATCTTGGCCAATCTGACTGGTGTGAGGTGGAATCTCAGGTTGGTTTGATATGCATTTCCCTGATTCCTAGTCATGTTGAGCACTTCCTTAGTTGCTTATCAGCCATTTGCTATTCCTCAATTGAGAAGTTTTTATTTAGCTCTGTACCCCATTTTTAATAGGGTTGTTTGGTTCTCTGGTATCTAGCTTCTTGAATTCTTTGTATACCTTGGATATTAGGCCTCTATCTGATGTGAGGTTGGTAAAGATCTTGTACAACTTTGTTGGTTGTCCTTTTGTTTTCTTGACTGTATCCTTAGCCGTGCAGGAACTTTGCAATCTCATTAAGTCCCATTTGTTAATCTTTGAACTTAGAGCACGAGCCATTGGTGTTCTGTTCAGGACATTTTCTCCTGTGCCTAGTGTTCTAAAGTTTTCCCTACATTCTCATCTAATCCTTTCAGTGTACCTGGTTTAATGTGGAGATCTTTGATCCACTTGCACTTGAGCTTTGTACAAGCAGATAAGAAAGGGTCTATTTTCATTCTTCTGCATGCTGTTTGCCAGTTGAACCAACACCATTAGTTGAATAGGCTGTCCTTTTTCCATATAATGTTTATAGCTCCTTTGCAAAAATCAAGTGACCATATATGTGAGGGGTCATTTCTGGATCCTCTATTCTATTCCAATGATCCACGTGCCTATCTCTGTACAACACTATGCAATTTTTAGCACAATTGCCTTGTAATATAGCTTGAGATCAGGGATAATGATTCCCAAAAATGTTTTCTTGTTCTTGAGGATGGATTTCACTATTATAGATCTTTTATTATTCTAGATGAAATTTTACATTGCTTTTTCCAACTCTATGACGAACTGGGTTGGTATTTTGATGGGGATTGCATTAAATCTGTAGATTGCTTTTGGTATGATGGCTAGTTTTACAATGTTGATCCTTCCAATCCATGAGCATGGGAGATCTTTCTATTTTTTTAGATTTTCCTTTATTTCCTTATTGGAGAATATGCAGTCTTGATGGAGGACATATTTCACTGTAGAGGCAGGTTTTCAGGTGTCTTCCAATGCTAAGGCTTTGCCCAGTTCAAAAGAGACCCTCCTCCTGGCTGTCTTATAAAGACAATCTTTTCCTATTCTTAAGATGGAGACCTCTAAGCAAGTGCATCATCATGTTTACCTGCATAGTGCCATGCTTCCCACCATGACTATAGTGGATTCTTCCTCTGAATCTGTCTGCCAGAACAATTAAAAGTTTTCTGAGTTAGCTCAATTAGGAAATAGCACACCAGTTAATTATTCCTGCCAAAAGGTCAGCCTTGAAAACATATATAAAGTCACATAATGTTAACTGAGCAGGCTACAATTAGTACTATGTATGCATATAATAATAATTAAGATTTGAAGAGTTCATAGGTTTAAAGGGGTATATGAGAGATTTTGGAAGGAGGAAATGGAAGAAACAAATACTGAAATTATAATTTTAAAAATGAAAGAGGAAAACAAATACCCAAAAGAAAGGAAAGTTCTAACTATGTGCAAGGTATCTCACTCAACCATATCAATGCAGAAGAGCATCCTGATCTGCTTTTACAAACCTTAGTTTTAACGCAACATACAACTTCCTTTTAGATTGCAAAGTAGTGCACACTTGTCTAAGGAAGACATGATAGAATGTTTGTAATTAGTGTACCAATTATTTATTTATACAAAAGAAGGCAAACAAAGAAATATTAATTTTGAAAAAGAAAATGGAGCCACAGGAACCTCAAATGATAAAGAAGTACAATTCTTACTATATGCTACCAATCTTTCCTCACTGTGTGATCATATTTAATTATTTATTTAGTATAATTTCGATTTTTATGGTACAAATGGTACATTTTTGAATTTATTGTTGCTCATGTAGCTATAGCCCTGGCTTCATCTAAGTTCAGGTGCTTTTGTATATTTTATTTGTTCGTCACTTTTATTCTTTTACAGTCTAGGCTTTTCCCCTTCTGAGTTCCCCCTTCTATAGTTCCTCATCTGATTCCCTCTCTCCCTGTCTCCAGAGGATGTCTCCATACACACCAGACCTCCTCAATTCCCAGGGCTTCAAGCCTGTTCTCTTTTTAATAATGAAGAGAATATCCAGACTAACTACACATATATTTACTAAACACACTTAGGCTTTATTATTAAAGATTTATTTTTGTTATTATGTGCTGGTGTGTGTCTGTGGTTCTGTCAGTCGGCATGCACTCCTCAGCTGCTTGTTGATGCCTGAGATTTCAGTGTATCTGGAGTGGAGTAAAGATGTATTGACATGTATATGAGGAATAGCCTCTGAACCACTGAAACATCTCTTTAATCCCTAATAACATCTAATAGCTCTCAGTTCTGGATCATCATGATCATATTAATTTTGAAAATGTTTCAGGGGGACTGGGAAAGGAGATAACATTTGAAATGTAAATACATAAACTATCCAATAAAAGTATTTCATTAAAAATGTATGCATTCAACAGTAAAACCATTCAAAGTAACATTTTTCTATTGTTCTATTAATGAAAATACATATTTTAAATGAAACATATCCTAATTACAGTTTCCTCTCTCAGTTACTTTCATATCCTTTCCATCTAACCTCTCACCAAAATCCACAGTATTTCTTCCCCCTTTTTATTCCAAAGCAAACAAAGCTCATAGTTATTTTAAACTAAAAATAGTAATATAATAAAATAAAACAATCAAAAATATAATAAAGAAACACACATTACAGAAAGAACCAAAGAAAATGCACAAAGAACACCTAAAGACACAGAGACACAGAGTTCACACATAGAGATAGCCCATCAAAACACAGAATAGTAAAATCACAACATATATAGAGCACCATTGAGGTCAATCAACAGCAACATAAAACAATGCAACAAATGCCCCATAATTGCTTTTTGAACACAGTGATATTATTCGCAGAATTGATTCGATGTGCTTGGGGACCTTTGCATTTTTATTATACATTTTGCATCATGTGTCAGTAGAATCAAAGCAATTCAAACTATAGTAATAATACTGTTCCATTATTATTGAATCTTAATTTATCATTTATATGTATTAACCAGATACCAGTTGAAATTAAGTAACAAATTTTCATCATAAAGGACTTGGGGATTACAATGATCCCAGATTAAAAATGTAAATCAAATAGAAAAGTGAACGTCATGAACACATGACATAGATGAAATGGAAAAAGAATCTGGACAAAAATCAAACTAAATTAGTAAAGTCATCATATACTCCATGATAAATACCAATGCATTGAAAGGGTCTACATAAAGTAATACATTCATAACAAAATTACTATTTATTTATAAATTATGAGACACATTTAAATACAATTTAATTAATTAATTAATTAATTATGTTAGATTTCCTTCTATCACTTTACAATACTGAGCACTCCTTGGTAAATCATGGCTCACACTGTCAATCATCTGCTCAGTTATACATCCACAGTTCTTTCTCAGTACAGATAACATGACTGACTCTATTTTCTAGACTGCACCAGTCATTGTTACATGCGTCTTACATGTTTGTCCCCTCACTCACTTATGCTAGAATACTGTCCAAATTGTCTGTAGAATTGGTGTGTAAATGAATGAATGTCCACGTCTATAGAAATGGTATGTGAATAAATGCATGTTGAAAGACAAGAAGCCAAAATGAAAAATTCATGAAATTACAGAGGTCAGCATCAAGAATGGATATCTTAGAGAGCTGGGGTAGAAAAACACATGAAGGCAGATTTAAAAAAAAAGAGATGATGAAATGATTCCTAATGGCATTCTGCTATTGTCATAAGTGGTGTGTTGTCTAGTCATCATAAAAGAGATTTCCCCATGCAGCAGATGAGGGCAGATGCAGAGACCACAGCCAGAAACTATATAGAGGCAGAGCTTTAATTACAGGCCTCCATCAGGTACTTCCCTACAAAACTTGGAGAACCCTGTGGAAGAGAGTGAGAAATGGTAAAAACAGTCAGAGGGGATTGAGGACCAGGAGAATAGGATTTATTGAATCAACTAAACAGGGTTCAACTGTGGTTGGATGTATTGGATAAGAGAACAATCTATTTTTAAAAAGGAACAAAGAATCATGACTTATATGATGCAAAAGCATCATATAATTCATATTCATCTTTATATTCTGAGAAATTATTTTGTCAATGCATGTTCTTTAGAGTTCTTTTCCATAGCATTAGGCTCTTCTGAAGGTCCCAGGGTTTACCATTTTGCTGAGACATTAGCCACACGTTTTTCTCTGGCACTCCTTTTGTCTCTGATTATCATGGAGTCATTAATATTAAAGGAAGGGTATTTCTTTAAAGGAGGAATTAAAAATCCATGTATTATTACAGAAACAAACCTTATATCCACAGCAGCTATCAACACTCATGGAGGCCCATAACTACTGGTGTGGTCTAGGTGCAGAAACCTGTGTTATTCTGTCTCTCCCAATGCCATGCCGGATATGTACCTAATAATTTGGCATCTGCTCTCCCCTTCTTTTCTTCCTTCCTTCCTTCCTTCCTTCCTTCCTTCCTTCTTTCCTTCCTTCCTTCCTTCCTTCCTTTCTTTATTCATTCATTCTTTCTTTTCTTTTCTTATTTTTTTTTTAAACTTTCTGTTCACTGTCATGGAATAAGTACCAAATATTATATGGTTCCTGAGATGGCAATACTTTTTAAATAATGGAACCATCAGCTGTTGTTTCATAGTGAACTTGACTAAGTAAGTATAAGTGTTTGGAAAGAGTTAAGATCATTTCCTCCAATAACACAAATATGAAGTATAAAATCTGACATATGAGAAGAGGCAAAGAAAAAATGAAGCAGATCTAAGAAATGTCATTGTAGACATTGTGTGAGTATGCATTAATATAATATAATATAATATTATTTTATATTATATAATTGCAACTTGAATAAGATATTTTCCAGAACACATATAAGGTATTTTATACTTTCTGCATTATATTATCTTGTCATTCCTTTACAATACTGTTGATACCTTTTGCTACTCACTGTCTTAATGGCTGCTTTTCTGGCACTTGTACTACAACAAACCAAGAAAGTTGAGTACAATTCATGAAAAACATTTCTTATTGTTTACAAGGTAAGCTAATGATTTAATAATTTAGTTTACAGTACAGTAAGGAGCTTGTAGTTTTTCAGAGCTTTAACTTGAAAGGAATAAATACCTCATTGTAATTATCAGTGTATTTTAACAGAATATTTGAAATTATATTAAAAATTAAGACAGATTTATTAGTGCATACAGTAAAGATTTTGGTTATATTTGGAGGTGATTATTTCCCAGAAAGGATTAAAAGTGTCTTTAGGTTATTATTAATGCACACATGCCAAGTAGAGCTATTTGACTAGAATTTCATTAGTGCTGGGCATTTAATTTTAAGCAAGCCAACTTAAATTCCACTACAATTAATCCGTTTAAGTTTTCCCAAAGCATGTTTTATTCATGAAATCATACAACATGATATTAGTTCACGGTAATTAATAGAATATTTATAAAAATCTAGAAAAATACACAAAAAATATCAAGTACTTGCAAATCTTAGTTTTCTGCATGCAAAATAGCAACATGATTATCAGAATTGCGAATCAGGAAAACAAAAAATTACATTTGGTATTTTATAGAAACTTCAGCTGTTACAAAGCTCCCTGAAATAACTTGGAAATTATCTTTTATTGATTAGTGGGTGTCATCCTTACAGAGGGTATCTCTTTCTTCACAACGTTCCCATCTACCAAAGAAACTCAGCTTATTCAATATGCCTTTCCTTGACAACCAAACTTGTGGTTCCTATCTAAAGTTATCTTGCACACAATTTCCCTACTTTACTATCATTTACAGAGAGACAGTTAGTGGTTATTTTTTATTTATTTTTATTTAATGATACTAAATTGTAAGTACAGGACTATGTGCCTGCTATGTAAGGGGTCTACAACTGTCCTTACTGTCTGGCTTCCTACGATAACTTCACTGTGGTATTTCATTGATGGTGCTATAAAACAACTTTATGATTATAAAATCTCTAAAGGGTTGTTGGTCTCTCTGTTCAATCATTGAAGATAATTAATACTTTGGCTCAAGATATTCAGTAATAAAACAATGGATAAAAGCAGATTATTTGAATATGCTATTAAAGAATTAATGTATGTTTGGGGTAGACATATACAAAGTATAAAATATCTACCAAAACATTGTACCCAGGAACAGCCAATGTTATCATACATTCAGTACTGTGTGTCTTAATGCTTGCAATAGGGATAGCAGTAAATGTAATACTATAAACAAATCCTCTATAACTAATATTTATAATAAACCTTAATGCAAATAAGTTTGATAGACTCCTGTATTTTCCACTAAGGGTATATTGAAAGAGATAAAAAAAATTAGAAATGGAGAGAATAAAGAAGAAGTAATGAAAGGATAAAAGAATGGTGGAGGGAAAGAATAGAGGGTTTAAGGATGTAAGGGTAGAGAAAAAAGGAAGAAGTGGGAGATGAAGGGAGGAAAGATGGAACATAGCCTGTTTGCAGATATAGATACACAGTGTAACATCTGCAAAGCTGTATGGAGGCATCGTTCATTCTGAGAAGTGATTTAGAAGATTGGATTCCTACCTTCCTCTCAATCAGTTCTGTGTAATAGTGTTGGCACACTACCCTCAAATTCTTACGTATCATCTAGGAAAAATACATAGTTCCTGGGACTGGTCATATTATTCAATAAATAAAGGAGCTTGCCTCCAAGACTGACACACTGGGCTCAGTAACAGAAATCTACAAGGTGGTAGGGCAATGTGTGCCTAAGCATACCACAATCACACACTTTATAAGCATCTTGTATATGATGAAATGTACCAATAAGACTCAACAGTTTTTGAAGAGACCTTGTAATTCATATATTCCAATAATTCACTTTTTTGGCACATAGATGTTTCTCAACCATTATTCAGAAAGACCAAACATTCTCCTCAGGAGTTGTTCAGAATCCATTGTTTATATAGAAAAATAATGAGATAGAATATGAGGCAGAATGAGAGGGATTTATGACATATGTGATTGTGGACATAATAAACATTGATCACACTTTTAAAATAAATCATTTACATTATAAATGCATCAGTAATAAACTATGGATAAAATAAATATGAGTCTGTTGTGGCCTGAATGACCTTTCCAGAAATTCATGTTTAATTTTTGTTGTTGTTGTTTTGCTCAGCGTGAGCAATTTAGAGTAGATGGTTTCTCTAACTGTTTTACTTAACAACATCATTTTTTAAAGATAATGAGTTTTATAAATGGCTTTTCAATATGAATTCAAATCTTGAAAAATGACTGTTCAGGTGACTTTCTTGGAGGAAAATAAAAACAAAAAACAGAAAATTTTGGGTTGTTATGTGTGGCTGTATGTTGAGTGAGATTCTTAGAGAAAGTTCACCAACATGACAGAATTTCCAGAGACTGCAGAGCTGGCTCAGCAATTTAAGTCACCTGCCACAATTTCAGAATCCTGGGGACATGTTTGCAGTACCAATGTCAGATTTTATTGTTTATTTGTTGTTGTTTCAATTTGCTTTTGTTTGTGGTATTTTCCTTATTTTTGAGATTAAAATGTTTCTCTCTTGCTCTTAATCCTTCTGAACGCTCTAACATTCCCCTCTCATCTCCCGTCTTTTTCACTAGTTGTAACTGCACACTTTGATCCATATGTATACACATATATACTCCCAGATATAAACTATTCAGTTCTCATACTGGACTTGTATCTGCTCTTGGGGATGTTTGGCACTGGAAAGTCAATTGTTACACTATTCCATGGGAAGACCAATCTTACAATCTTACTCCATCCCCATTCCCTACATTCTTAAGTTCCTTTTTTTTTTTTTTTTTTTTTTTTTTTTTGGTAAGGTTGAGTCCTTTGGACTCTTCCCTGTCAAATTCAGCATATAAATGATGTTGATGAGACTTTGTGTGTGTGGTTTCTTTTATTATTAAGAGAGACAACTTCACAAGCAACACTCTGATCCTCTTGCTTGTGCATTCTTACCATAATCTTCTCTGTAATGTTCCTTAATCCTGAGATGCAGGAATATTGTGTAGATGGAGTGGGAACTCAGATTCTTAACTCCACAACACTTTGATTAGTGATACCTCTCTGAAGTGGTCTCTGACTCTTGCAAAAACTAACTGGAACTTTAGCTCCAGGGAATCTGACTTTTTGGTGGATGGGGGTGAAATAAGAGGAGACCATGAGTAAGGAGAACACACACACACACACTCACATACTCACACAAGAAAGAGAGACAGAGAGATAGAGATACAGAGAGACAGAGAGAGACAGAGAGACAGACAGACAGACAGTGAAAAAGAGAGACAGAGACATGGACTTGTGGAAAAGTGACCTGTCTATGGAATCTGTAGACTCTTAAGCCACTTTTCTCATTGCCTACCTCACTCTAGATATCCACAATACTTCAAGTTCAACCTCATCATTTCCTTCATACATGATTTTATCCTCTAAATACAGAGAGTATAAAATGCCTTTATAATTTAACAACAAGGTATTTCAGTTTCTGGTTTTCCTTACAGTTTCTTAATAACTTATGACATTGAACATGAGTCTTAGACTCTCTTAAATTTTTTGCAGATACCTTGTATAAAATAACTGTTTCTTTTTCAGGATCGCCTTGAGAGGTTTCTAATGCTCAATAGAACAAAAAGTGTTGCTTCTTTGTTTATAAAGATCTAGGAATACAAGAATATCTGCCCCTCCATGTCTGATATCTTAAATTATTATTATTTTTTATTATTTTTGAGAGATTTGCACAATATATTTTAATCATATCCCTTTTCTTCCCCAAGCTTATCTTTCTTCACCCACTCAATAAAAGCCATAAATGCTACGTGTGCCATCCAACTACTCTTAAGTTTTCTCATTCTAATATGGTGGGAAACTTGAAGCAATCCCACTAAAATCAGGGGCCCGACAAGGCTGCCCACTCTCCCCCTACCAATTCAACATAGTACTGGAAGTCCTGGCTGGAGCAATTAGGCAGCAAAAGGAAATCAAATGGATACAAATTGGAAAGGAAGAAGTAAAAACATCACTATTTGCAGATGACATGATAGTGTACTCGAGTGACCCTATAATCAGTCTGGCAGTTCCTCAGAAAAAATGGACATAGTACTACCTGAAGACCCAGTATTCCACTTTTGGGCATTTACCCCAGAGACACTCCAACATAAAACAAAGATACATTCACCACAATGTTCATTGCAGCTCTATTTATAATAGCCAGAAGCTAGAAAGAACACAGATGTCCTTCAGAAGATGTATGGATACAAAAATTGTGGTACATTTACACAATGGAGTACTACTCAGCTATCAGAAACAATGACTTAACGAAATTCTTAAGAAAATGGATGCATCTAGAGAATACCATCCTGAATGAGATAACCCAGTCACAAAGAACAAACATAATATGCAGTCACTGATAATGGGATACTAATCCCAGACAGCTCTGAACACACCAGTAACAACTAACAGACTGTGTGAAGTTCAACAACAAAAAAAAAGAATATATTTTAATTAAAATAGAACTGTATCACATCCCCTTTTCCTCTCTACAGCCCATCCTAGTCTCTCTCCTATCCCCTCAAATTAATAGCCTCTTTTCCTATATTATTGTTACATATATACATATGTGTATGTATATGTACCCACAAATACTTAATTACAACCTTAAAAATGTATTCAAAATAAATAAATAAATAAAAAATAAAAACAAAAAAAGCTCCAAAACACAGAAACAAATGCCCAAAAATATAAAATCAGGACAGAAATTAATTGAGTACAATCATATAAACATTTATTAATAATTATACATATTCTTAGATCTTTCTACATCTTTTGGGATATTTTCTTTACTTATATTTCAAACTTTATCCCTTTTCCTGGTTTGCCTGTGGAATACCCCAATGAGCTTCCCCTCTCCTTACCTGCATGAGAATATCCCCCCACTCCCTTCCAGCTACCCACCCTGGCATTACTCTTCACAGGTCCAAGGGCCTACACAGGCCTCTTCATGATGCCAAATAAGGCCATCCCCTGCTACATATGAAACTGGAGCCAAGTGTCTCTCCATGTGTACTCATTGGTTGGTATTTTAGTCCCTGGGAGCTGTGGGGGAGTTGGTTGATTGATAATGAGAATGCAAACCCTTTCAGCTCCCTCAGTCCTTTCTCTAGATCCTCCATTTCGGGTCCCAATGCTCATTACAATGGATAGTTTTAAGCATCCTCCTCTGTATCACTATGGCTCTGGCAGAGCCTTTGAGGAGGCATCCATATCAGATTCCTGCCAGTAAGCACTACATGGCATCAGCAATAGTGCTTGGGTTTAGTGGTTGCATATTGGGTGTATTCCCATGTGGCATAGTCTCTAGATGATCTTTTCTTCAAACCTTGCTCTTCTATTTGACCTTGTGTTTTCCCTTGAGTGCTTTATTCTCCCTTCAAAGAAGGACTGAAGCATCCACATTCTGATCTTCTTTAATTTTGAGCTTCATATCTATGAAATGCTTCTTAGGTATTCCGAAGTTTTGGGGCTAGTATTAGCTTATCAGTGAGTGCATGCCATGTGTGTTCTTTTGTGACTGGGTTATCTCACTTGGGATGATATTTTCTAGTTTCCTCAATTTGCCTAAGAATTTCACAAAGTCATTGTTTTTAATAGCTTAATAGTACTTCATTGTGTGAATGTACCACAGTTTCTGTATCCCTTCTTCTGTTGAAGGACATCTGGGTTCTTTTCAGCTTCTGGATATTATAAATAAGGCTTCTATGAACATGGTAGAATATTTGTCTATGTTAGATGTTAGAGCTTCTTTTGAGTAGATGCCCAATTGTAGTATTCCTGGCTCCATAGGTAGTATTATGTCATTTTTCTGAGGAACTGCCAGAATTATTTCCAGAGTGGTCTTATCAGCCTGCAATCCCACCAGCAATGGAGGAGTTTTTCTTTTTCTCCACATTCTTGCCAGGACCTGCTGTCACCTGAGTTTTTGATCTTAGACATTCTGACTGATGTGAGGTGGAATCTCAGGGTTGTTTTGATTTGCATTTCCCTGATGACTAAGGATAGAAAATACTAGCTTCTTAGCAACTTGGTATTCCTCAGTTGAGAATTCTTTGTATAGCTCTGTACCCCAGTTTAATAGAATAATTTGATTCTCTGGAGTCTAACTTATTGAGTTCTTTGTATATATTGGATATTAACCTTCTAACAGAAGTAGGATTGTTGAAGAACTTTTCCCGATATGTTGGTTGCTGTTTTGTCTTATTGACAGTGTCCTTTGCCTTACAGAAGCTTTGCAATTTAATGAGGTCCCATTTGTAGATTCTTGATTTTTCTATTATGGAAAAATTGCCCTGTCCCTATGTCTTCTAAGATCTTCTCCACTTTCTCTTCTAATAGTTTCAGTGTACCTGATATTATGTGGAGGTCTTTGATCCACTTGGACTTGAGATTTGTACAAGGAGATAAGAAAGGATGAAATCACATTATTCTGATTGCTAACTGCCAGTTCAATCAGCACCATTTTTTGAAGAGGCTGTCCTTTTAACATCAAATGTTTTTAGCTACTTTTTCAAAGATCAAGTGACCATAGGTGTGTAAGTTCATTTCTGGGTCTTCAATTCTATTCCACTAAACTATGTGCCTGTCTCTGTACCAATATGATGCAGTTTTTATCACTGTTATCTGTAATACAGCTTGAGGTCAGAGATGGTGATTCCCCCAGGATTTTTTTGTTGTTGTTGT
>NC_137955.1:31293623-31478686 GCF_963924665.1 Micromys minutus | reverse complement strand
CATCAAACTTTTAAAGAAGACCTAATACCTATATTCTTCAAACTATTCCACAAAATAGAAACAGCATGGGCAGATATATAGGATGTGGAACTGTCAGAGGACATCCCAGGTTAGGATAAAGAGTGGACTGTAAAACAATTAAAGAATGAAGAAAAAAGAAAAGAAGGGAATACAGGCTGGAAGGAAAAGTGGAGAAAGATCAGGGAAGAGGAAGAGAGGGTAGAAGAGAAGGGAGGGGAGGGACGGGGAGGAGAGGAGAGGAGAGACAAGAAGAGAAGAGAAGAGAAGAGAAGAGAAGTGAAGAGAAGAGAAGAGAAGAGAGAAGAAGAGAAGAGAAGAGAAGAGAAGAGAAGAAAGCTAGTTCATGAAAGGTTTCTAATATTTGTGTATACTTGTAGACAGCAGCCTAGCAGTTGCTGTAAGATAGGTTTCATTCAGCAACTGGTGGAAACAGATGCTGAAAAACAGCCAAATATTAATTGAAGCTTAAGGAATCCTATGCAAGACGGAGGGATGATAGAAGCAGAGTTCAAGGAAATATAACAAAGCCCACAAACCAATAACCTTGCATGATAGTGGCATGCACAGTCTGAATCAACAACCAGCAATCATTCATGAGGATGTTTAGCTCTCTGACTTAACCCTTTGCATATAAATTACATTTTTGTAGCTTAGTGATCTTGAGGTATTCATAATATAGAAGCAGGACCTATCTCTGACACTTTTTCCTGCTTTTGAGAACATTTTCCTGCCACTATGTTGACTTGTCCAGCCTTATTATCCAGAGAGGTGCCCAGTATTCATAAAACCTGTGCTATATTTGGTTGATAAACCTGGGAAGCCTGATCTCTTTAGGAAACAGAGAAGTGGATTGGGGCCTGGGGTATGGGTAGGGAAAGGAACTAAAAGGAAAGAAGAGATGGTAAACTTCAGTAAGAATATATATATACATATATACATATGTGTGTGTGTAAAATTAGTAAATTAAAAATTAAAATAAAAGAGAGTTTGAGAACATTGTCATAGAGTACCTCCTAGAGATGCAGACATAATTTTTAGTATGGTCTCTGACTCTGCTTCTGTGACTATGAAATGTGGATGAAGATCTAACTACTGCACAATATTTTCCATAGGAATAGATCATATTGTCAGAGTATTTTTAGACTCCAACTTTACCAGCAATAGCAACATCATATCACTTGAATTGCTTATTTTATTCTGTGAACTAATTCAAATTACAGACAAATTCAGATATGTAAATCAGTCAAGGATGATACTTCCATTATTTGATTTTCTACATAAACTTATAAATAAGAATTTATTAAGATAATTGAGACCAGATAAGGAAGTTCATCAGTATACAGGAGAAAAGATATATGCATAATCAAAGATGAAATCAATGACTAGAAGGTAAATTCACTGTATATACCACTTAATGGTTATCATATTCATTTAGTTTCATTTACCTTGACTAAAAATATATACAACTTTTAATCAATTATTTAATATGGATTTTTCCATTCTTTTAATATTGTGACCTAAATTTGGGGGATATTCAGTCAACAACTTTTATCCTTTCACATCCAGAGTTTATTCAACCTCATTTCTCATTTCACAGGTCAGTTGCTGTCTTTGTTCTCATCCATGAAGGATAAAGCTAAAGTTATTTTTATTGGGTTCCTGGCAGGTAGGGTGAGACTTAACTTTATTATGGATCTTGGCTTGTCACAGATGAATTGTTTCTCTTTGGTACAACTGGGCCAGTCTATCTCTTGTGGGGAAATGCCATCTCTGTGGAAGAAGAAAGTTGATTGAGAATAAAGAGATACTTCTCTTATTTAAAATGGATGGTGACTATTGATGAGTAACAGATCCACAGTCACTTTAAAGCTGCTAGTCAATTGTCTGTTGAAGAATACCCAAAGCTGCAAAGAATGTATACATGTCTGTGGATGCTCTTTCCAAAAGTAAGCTTGCTAAATGTGAGCAACATCATTTAAAAGGTTACTTTTGACAGGTCAATAAAGTAATAAAAAAATGTATACTGTTCCCTTGTTTTCTTTTTTCACAGAAAGAACCTGTAGATTTATAGTATTGCAAAAACATTTATAATATTGAAATGAGGCATCTAAGATAAATTTTTATTCTTGATGATTTTCTGTCTTTATCATTTTAGAAAAAAAGTTCCATTTTACTTTTCCTTCATTATGGTCTCAACTTTCAAAATTCCTTTCAGTTAATATAAAATTTAAAACAAATGAATCTGTAATATCCCTTGAGTTAGATGTTATTCCCTTTATTTTTAGTGAAATAATAAATAAAAACCCAATGAAATAAATGATCATATTTACAGGTGAAAATGTTAGAAAGATATTGTAAAATATAGTATTTAAAATATGTATGTGGGAATTTATATTATCATCAAACTTCCTTTTATCAACTTTAAGATAATACATTACTCATAGAAATTGCATATTCCATATATTTCCATATATTTAAGTGTGAGTAAGAATAAACATGCACACACAAGTGCCATAATGTTAAGAGTTACATGAACAGAAAAATGTAGAAAATCACATTTAGAAAAATTTTTATTTCAGTAAATATTGTTAAAACAAGGATGTAAATAATTGTATATTAACAAATATACTCTGAATTATTTTGTGGTTATTTGCTTGTACAATAGCACACATTTTGCTATTTAATAGAATATCTAAAACCTAAGTGAGATATGTCAGATTAGGTAAAATTATGAAAACTAAAAATGATTAAGTAGTAGAATTTAAATTACGTGTTTGATATAGGCTTTATTATTATTCTTATATAATATAAATATTATTTTGTCCTAAAAGAGAAATGAAGCACCTAATAATGCCATGACTTCCTATCTTAGGTCTACTTATGAACCATAATACTGATTTAATACGAGTAGCCAATTATTTCTGAGATAGTGTTAAATAGATTTTTGTCTTCAGATTTTTGTTTAATAAATAATGCCAGGTCATGGAAACAGTATGCAGGGAAATGGTTCCTAGCAAAATCAAATAATTAATAAAACAGGAATCTATTGAGTCTAACATTTATACTAAGAAAATGAAAAAGCCACAAAACAAAAAGCAATATGAGACCAATACAAATACTGTAATTAAAGGAATGTATTAGGGATATAAGACATAAGCCTGTTTAGAAATATTAATATTGGAGACTATATTTTTATTTGTTATACATTTTCTTTAATTGGTGCTTTTAAAGGGTGGCCATTTGACTTTCTCATTGCTGTAATGTAATTAATCTCATCAAGTTACCTATATTATCATGAATCTTATTAAGACACAGGGTATTCAAATCTATGGAATCCCCCCTTGAGCAGGAATCCTCTTGGAGCTTATGAATTAAAAAAATTCTAAAGTTTCAAGTAAACATTTAAACATACCAAATTTACTGTCTTTTTTCTCTACTTCTTAAGTACAATAAGTTGGAACTGCGTTAGTTTAAACATATCAAAGCATCTAAAATTTTACTAAAATCATTTTTGCTACTCTAAAAGATTAACATGTTTATCTGCTAGTTTCCAGCCTAGAGCTTCATGAGATTGGCATGGCAATTTATTCATAATCACATGACACATGTGAATAAAAGAAATTAAAAACCAACCTTTTGCCTTAGCTTTTTCAGTGAAGTCTGTTTCAGGCCAAACTGCTGCTGCAAATATTAGAGAGAAAAGTTAAGTCACTGGATCACAATTTTCAGAAAAAGATATTTCAACAGAGCTGAAGTAAGAAGAATGTGAACTGCATTTGGTGAACACCAGGTTACAAAGCACTGGCAAAAATAAATCCTGATTCTTGAAAGTCCAACACATCTCACATGAACATTACAAAGGTACCTCACTCTTCTAGCAGGGGATAAAGCACTTTACTATATTTTTGAGTTATAAATATTTTATAAATCTTTCAAATTGGATATTTTATGCATTTACATTTCAAATGATATATCCTTTTTTCCTTCTCTGATTCCATCTTTCCTGCTTCCCTTGCTTCAGTGAAGATGTTCCCATTACCATCCACTCTAATTTATTTAACTGTTGTATAAAAGTTTACAAATTTATGAAAATGGACATGTGTGTATATATTGTATAATGTTCAAATAGAAAAAGTGCATTTGTGCCCTCACACACATATTATTATATTGACATAAAAGTATTCAGAAACCTTTCTAGTAGTCATGTTTCATTGTTTGATCCATAATAGTTGATTGTCTCACTCAGCAACAAAAATTATCTGTACTACATAATCAGATAGTACCAGTCAAGTCAAAAAACTTGTTCCTACCCCATATTCCTCCTAATCTCTGTCTTCATTGTATGTTAACCTTCATTGAAGTCAAATTAACAGGTTCTGCAAATGAATTATGTTATGTAATACCTCTCTTACTCTGCTTGCCTCATTTTATTTAACACTTTTCAAACAGGTTTAATAAGTTGCTTCAGGGTAGTAAAGATATTTCCTTGGGTAGAAGTGCCTGCCACAAAGTCTTGACTACTTTCAATCCCAGGGAATCACATAGTAGGTTAAAAAAATGGGAGGGCAGGAAGCAGAGCCTGGCCCATCTGCCACATGGAACAACAGCTCCTAAGGTTGAGAGAATGGTGAGTGGGAGATCTGGGCAGCCGGGGAACAGAGAGATCTCTGCAGAGTGCACATGTGGGGAACACCCTCCTACCTGCCTGATCCGAGGACCAGGAAGAGAACTTTGGAACATATGTTCCCACCCGGCAACTCTGAGGCATAGAACAGGGCTCAGCCCATCTGCCAGCTGGACCAGTAGAGATCCAGGGACACAGACCAGATACAAGGGAAAGGCGAGAATATATCACTGACAACAAAATGGCAAGAGGAAAGCAAAATAGTATATCCCAAGGAAACAAAGACAACCTGGCAACACCAGAACCCAGCTCTCCCATAAACACAAACATCCGAATGCCAAACACTCCAGAAAAAGAAGACTCAGACCTGAAATCATACCTCAAGATGCTGATAGAGAAACTTAAACAAGAACAGGAGGAAAAGCAAAAAGATTCAGAAGCTTTAAAAGAGGAAGTAGAAAAACACTCAAAGAACTCAAAGAACTAGAGGAAAACAGAATCAAAGAGATGAAGGAATGAAAGAGGAATTTAAAACAGAATTTGACACAATAAAGAAAAGACTAAAAGAGATAACCCTAGAGGTAGAACACCTAAAAAAGAAATCAGGAGTCACAGAAGCAAGCATTTCCAATAGATTACAAGAGATGGAAGAGAGAATGTCGGGGAAAGAAGACAACATTGTAAACATAGACAAAACAGCCAGAGAAGATGCAAAAAACAAAAAGCTCCTAACCCAAAATGTACAGGAAATCCAGGACACAATGAGAAGACCTAACCTAAGGATAGTATGAATAGAAGAGGGAGAAGAGTATCAACTAAGAGGCAGAGTAAATATCTTCAACAAAATCATAGAAGAAAACTTCCCTACCATCAAGAATGAGATGACCAAGATCATAAAAGAACCCTTCAGAAATCCAAATAGTTTGGACCAGAAAAGAAATACCACCCGACACATAATAGTAAAAACACTAAGTGCCCAAAACAAAGAAAGAGTACTAAAAGCAGTAAGGGAAAAAGGTCAGGTAACATATAAAAGCAGGCCAATCAGAATCACACCCGATTTCTCAACAGAGACTATGAAAGCTAGAAGAGCCTGGACAGACATCATGCTCACCCTAAGAGAGCACAAGTGCCAGCCCAAGCTGCTATACCCAGCAAAACTACCAATCACCATAGATGGAGAGATGAAGATATATCAAGACAAATAAAAATCTACACAATATCTGACCACAATCCCAGCACTACAACGAATTATAGGTAGAAAACTCAATACAATGAGGGAAAATACAGCCTAGTAAAAACAAGAAAACACCTAAACAAGAAAACTAAAAGAAGAAAAAGACACAGACACAACTCAATCCACAAAACCAAATGGCAGGAAATAGAAACAACTATTCCTTCATGTCTATTAACATAAATGGACTCAACTCCCCAATAAAGAGACATAGGCTATCAGACTGAATACATAAACAAAATCCAGTCTTTTGCTGAATACAGGAATCTCATCTTAGAGACAAAGACAGACACTATCTCAGAGTAAAAGGGTGGAAAAAACTTTCAAGCTAACAGCCCCAAGAAGCAAGCTGGAGTGGCTATTCTAATATTGAATAAAGTAAATTTCCAACCAAAAGTTATCAAAAAAGATAAGGAAGGACACTTTTTACTTATTACTGGGAAAATCTGGCAGGAGAAACTCTCAATCCTTAACATATATGCTCCAAATAAAAAAGCACCCACATTCATAAAAGAAACCCTACTAAAGCTCATAAAATACATTTCACCACACACAATAATAGTGGGAGACTTTAATACCCCACTCTCACCATCATAGATAGTGATATGGATAGATCATGGAAACAGAAACTAAACAAGGACACTGCAAAACTAACAGAGACTTTGAACCAACTAGAATTAATAGATATATACAGAACATATTATCCTAAAGTAAAAAAATAGACCTTCTTCTCAGCTCCTCATGGCACCTTCTCAAAAATTGATCACATAATTGGACACAGAATGAGCCTCAATCGATATAAGAAGATTGAAATACTCCCATGCCTACTCTCAGATCACCATGGTTTATGGCTCGTTTTTCACAACAACAAAGACAACAAAAAGCCCACATACAGCTGGAAACTAAACAATGAAATATTAAAGTACAGCAAGGTCAAAAAAGAAATAAAGAAAGAAATTAAGGACTTTTTAGAATTCAACGAAAATTAAAACACAACATTCCCAAACCTATGGGATGCAATGAAAGCAGTACTGAGAGAAAAACTCATAGGCATAAGTGCTTGCAAAAAGAAACTGGAGAAAGCTTACATCAGCAACCTGACAGCACAGCTAAAAGCCCTAGAACAAAAGGAAGCAGATATACTCAAGAAGATTAGACTGCAATAAAAATCAAAATTAGGGCAGAAATAGACCAAATAGAAACAAAAAGAACCATTGAATAAACCAACAAAACCAAGAGTTGGTTCTTTGAGAAAACCAACAAGATTGATAAACCCCTATCCAGAATAATAGAAGGCAAAGAGAGAGTATACAAATTAAAAAAATCAGAAAGGAAAGTGGAAACATAACAAATGAAACTGAGGAAATTCAAGTAATCATCAGATCCTAATACAAAAACTTATACTCCACAAAATTGAAAAATCTGGGTGAAATAGACAAATTCCTAAACAGATACAAGATCACAAATTTAAACCAGGACCAAGTAAACCATCTAAATAACCCTATAACACCTAAAATAATAGAAGATGTCATCAAATCGTCCCAAACAAAAAAGCCCAGGTCCAGACGGGTTCAGTGCAGAATTTTATCAGACATTTATTGGGGATATAACACCAATACTCTCCAAACTATTCCCAAAGAAAGAATCAGATGGTATACTACATAACTAATTTTTTGAGGCTACAATAACCCTCGTACCTAAATTACAGAAAGAACCTTCAAGGAAAGAGAACTTCAGACCAATCTCACTTATGTACATAGATGCAAAAATACTCAACAAAATCCTTGCAAACCAAATCCAAGAGCACATCAAGACGATCATTCATCATGACCAAGTAGGCTTCATCCCTGGGATGCAGGGATGGTTTGATACAAAGAAATTCATCAACATAATCCACCATATAAACAAACTCAATGAACAAAATCACATGGTCATCTCACTAAATGGTGAGGAAGCATTTGACAAAATTTAACACTACTTCATGTTAAAAGTCCTGGAAAAAACTGGAATCCAAGGTCCATACTTAAACATAATAAAAGCAATATACAGCAAACCAACAGCCAACATCAAATTTAACAGTGGGGAACTTGAAGCAATCACATTAAAATCAGGGATTCAACAAGGCTGCCCACTCTCCCCCTACCTATTCAACATAGTACTGGAAGTCCTGGCTGGAACAATTGGACAGCAAAAGGAGATCAAGGGGATACAAATCGGAAAGGAAGAGATAAAAACATCACTTTTGCTGATGACATGATAGTGTACTTAAGTGACCCCAAAAACTCCACCAGAGAACTCCTACAGCTGATAAACAAGTTCAGCATAGTGGCTGGGTACTAAATCAACTCAAAAAAATCAGTAGCCTTTATGTACTCAAAGACCAAACATGTGGAGAAAAAATTAGGGTAAAAGTACCCTTCACAATTGTCACAAAAATTATGAAATACCTTGGTGTGACTCTAACTACGCAAGTGAAGGACCTGTATGACAAGAATTTCAAACCTCTAAAGAAGGAAATTGAGGAGGATCTCAGAAAATGGAAAGATCTCCCATGCTCATGGATTAGTAAGATCAACATTTTAAAAATGGCCATCATACCAAAAGCAATCTACAGATTCAAAGCAATCCCCAACAAAATTCCAAAACAGTTCTTCATGGAATTGGAAAGATCAATGTGCAATTTCATATACAACAACAAAAGACCAAGAATAGTGAAATCCATCCTCAACAACAAGAAAACAACTGCAGGAATCACTATCCCTGACCTCAAGTGATATTACAAGGCAATTGTGCTGAAAACTGCATGGTACTGGTACAGAAATAGGCATGTTGATCAATGATATAGAAAAGAAGATCCAGAAATGACTCCTCACGTATATGGTCACCTGATATTTGACAAAGGAGCACTAAACATTGAATGGAAAAAGGACAGCCTATTCAACAAATGGTGCTGGTCCAACTGGCACTCAACATGCAAAAGAATGAAAATAGACCCTTTCTTATCTCCTTGTACAAAGATCAAGTATAAGTGGATCAAAAATCTCCACATTAAACCAGATACACTGAAACTATTAGATTAAAAAGTAGGGAAAACGTCAGAACACATAGGCACAGGAGAAAATTTTCTGAACAAAACACCAATGGCTCAAGCTCTAAAGTCAAAGATTAACAAATGGGACTTAATGGGATTGCAAAGTTTTGGTAAGGCTAAGGACATAGTCAAGAAAACAAAACGGCAGCCAACAGAATGGGAAAAGATTTTTACCAACTCCACATCATATAGAGGCCTAATATCTAAAGTATACAAAGAACTCAAAAAGGTAGACACCAATGAATCAAATAACCTTATTAAAAATGGGGTAGAGAGCTAAACAAAACATTCTCAGTTCAAAAATATTGAATGGCTGAGAAATATCCTAGGAAGTGCTCAACATCCTTAGCCATCAGGAAAATGCAAATCAAAATAACACTGAGATTCCACCTCAAACCAATCAGATTGGCCAAGATTCAAAACTCAGATGAAAATAGATGCTGGTGAGGTGTTGGAGAAAGAGGAACCCGTCTCCACTGTTGGTGGGGTTGCAAACTAATACAACCACTCTGGAAATCTGTCTGGTAATACCTCAGAAAATTGGACATAATACTACCTGAATACCCAGCTACTCCACTTCTGGGCATATACCCCAGAGACACCTTAGTACACAACAAAGATAGATGCACCACAATGTTCATAGCAGCTCTATTTATAATAGCTACAAGCTGGAAAGAAACCAGATGTCCTTCAGAAGATGAATGGATACAAAAATTGTGGGACATTTACACAATGGAATACTACTCAGCCAGAAGAGAAAATGACTTGACCAAATTCTTAAGAAAATGGCTGCATCTAGAGAATATCATTCTGAGTGAGATAACCCAGTCACAAAAGAACAGACATAATATGCAGTCATTGATAATGGGATGCTAACCCCAGAGGCTTGCACTGCCCCTGAAACAACTCACAGACTGTATGAAGTCCAAGAAATAATGAAAACAAAACAAAACAAAACAAAAAAATCTTTATACAACAAGAAAACTTTGACTATTTCCATGTTACATTTTGTTTTACATGTACTTCATGCTAATTGTAAATATTAAGTTTTCAATGCATACTATCAAACCTTTAAAAAAAATCAAGTACTGACTAAAAAATATATTCATACAATTTTATGTAAAAATTATTTTAAAATCTGAAAAAAAAGTACTGACAAAAATGAATTGTATAATTTTATGCAAAAATGCTTAAAATCTGTACATTTATCTTTGTTTTGTAAAATTAAGTTGTTTAAAAAAAATGGTCTGCTACAACTTGTACTTTGAATTTCATTCATCTTCAATGAGGGGATCCCCTAAGAAGATGGATATTGTGAAAGATAAGACAATCATCTGATGAAGAAAGCCAAAGATAAGAACTCCTACTTTTTTTTAAACAACTTTATTTTACAAAACAAAGATAAATGTACAGATTTTAAACATTTTTTGCTTAAAATTATATTATTCTTCTGCTAGTGTAGCAAGTCTGATAATAGAATGGACCAAGCATAAATGCTTCATTGATTTCAGCCTATACAGAAGAATACAAGGACATCCTTTAAATTGGTATAGAAGAAAAATTAACTTAACCACATATTCAGGTGTAGAGTAAGAGGAAATAAATAATACTATTCTATGATTCTCGAGGAGAATGAACATCTATTAATATAACTGGAAACATTTCACAAATTTAAACCTTTTTGAAATGTTTTTACTGGCTTTCATTAAAGTAACAATTACATGAATACAAAGCCTGCAATTATGAACAGAGATTTTTGGAGACTGTGAGATTGTTTCCTTGTAGTTAAATAAAGTAAATTTCAGCCTGTATTTCAGGTTATATAGGCTATGAAATAGTCCACATTCTATGAAAATATTGTGTAAATACATTCAAAATATTCATTTAGCCTTATAGATTTTCAGCACAGATAAACAAGTTCAACAAAGTGGCTGAATAAAAAATTAACTCCATAAAAAAACATAGCCTTTCTCTACTCAAAAACAAACTGCAGAGAAAAAATTTAGGGAAAAGATACCCTTTACAATAGTCAAAAGCAATATGAAATACCTTGGTTTGACTCTAACTAAGCAAGTAAATGATCTGTTTGACAAGAACTTCAAATCTCTAAAGATGGAAATCGAGGAAGATCTCAGAAAATGGAAAGTACTCCAACGCTCTTGGCTTAAAAGGATCAGCACTTTAAAAATGTCCATCTTACCAAAAGCAATCTACAGATTCAAATGCAATCCCCATCAAAATTCCAACCCATTTCTTCATAGAGTTGGAAAGAGCAATGCAGAATTTTATCTGGCATAACAAAAGACCTGGAATAGCGAAATACATCCTCAACAACAAGAAAACATCTGCAAGAATTACTATCCCTGACCTGAAGCTATATTACAAGGCAACTGTGCTAAAAACTTCATGGTACTGGGACAGAAATAGACACGTGGATCAATAGAATAGAATAGAAGATCCTGAAATGAGCCCTCACATATATGGTCACTTGATTTTTGACAAAGGAGCTATAAACTTTAAATGGAAAAAGGACAGCCACTTCAACAAATTGTGTTGGTCCAACTGGCACTCAGCATGAAGAAGAATGAAAATTGACCCTTTCTTACCTCCATGTACAAAGGTCAAGTGCAAGTGGATCAAAAATCTCCATTAAACCAGGTACAATGAAATTATTAGAAGAGAAAGTAGGAAAAACCTTAGAACACATAGGCATAGGTGACAATTTCTTGAACAAAATGTCAATGGCTTGTGCACTAAGGTTAAATATCAACAAATGAGACCTAATGAGATTGCAAAGTTTCTGTAAGGGCATTGTCAAGAAAACAAAACGACAACCAACAGAGTGGGAAAAGGTCTTTACCAACCCCACATCTGATATAGGACTAATATCCAAGGTTTAAAAAGAACCCAAAAGTTAGACACCAGAGAATCAAATGACTCCATTAAAAATGAAGTACAGAGCAAAACAAAAAGTCCTCAATTGAGGAATGTCGAATGGCTGAGAAGCATCTAAGGAAGTACTCGACATCATTAGCCATCAGGGAAATGCAAATCAAAACAACCCTGAGATTCCACCTCACACCAACCAGAATGGCTAAAATCAAAAATTCAGATTACAGCAGATGCTGGCAAGGATGACAAGAAAGTTTAACACTTCTCCATTGTTGCTGGATTTGTAAACTGGTACAAAAAATCTGGAAATAAGTGGTGATTCATCAGAATATTGGACATAGTACAACCTAAAAACCCACTTATTCCATTTCTGGGCATATACCCCAGAGAAGCTCCAACATACAACAAAGACACATGCACCACAATGTTTATAGCAGAAGCTGAAAATAACCGAGATGTCCTTCAGTAGATGAATGGATACAAAATTGTGGTATATTTACACAATTGAGTACTACTCAGCTATCAGAAACAATGACTTTATGAAATTCTTAAGAAAATGGCTGCATCTAGAGAAGATCATCCTAAGTGAGATAACCCAGTCACAAAAGAACAGACATAATATGCAGTCACTGATAATTGGATACTAACCCCAGAAAGCTCTGAACACCGCAGAAACAACTCACAGGCTGTATGTTGTTCAAGAAAAAAAAAAGAAAATTCAAAACCATTATGCTTAATCTTTACACAGCAAGAAAACTTTGACTATTTCCAGGTTACATCTTGTTTTACAGGTACTTTATGCTCATTGTAACTAGTAAAATTTTAATGCATACTATCAAACCTCTAAAAAATCAAGTAATGACAAAAATATATTCACCTACTTTTATGCATAAATGTTTAAAATCTGTATATTTACCTTCTATTCAAAATAAATTTATAGAAAAAGATGACCAGCAGTATTTTTAATGACATAGACCCATATTTTCAAGCATTAGCTTAAAATGTGCAGTTTCTGGTGTTTAACAAATGACTTGGAGATACATATAACAAAACACAGTCATAATAAATACTCTAGATGAAAAATGTAATTTAGAACAATTATATGTGTATTGATGTATAAAATATTCTTACTTTTATGTATAACTACACAAAATTAATTATGTTCATAACCCAAGAACTTGATAATATATTTTGTGCTTTACACTTTCAATAAGATGTTAAATTTTGGAAAAACAGCATTATAAATGGCCTGCAGACTTTGAAGGTGGGAATTCTTTTTTTTTTAAATGACTTTATTTTACAAAAAAAAAGATAAATGTACAGATTTTAACCACTTTTTGCTTAAAATTATACATTTTTGTCAGTACTATTTTTTAAGATATTAAAATAATTTTTACCTAAAACTACGTGAATATATTTTTAGTCAGTACTTCATTTTTTCAAAAGCTTGAAAGTATGCATTGAAAACCTAATAGTTACAATGAGCATAAAGTACATGCAAAACAAAACGCAACATGAAAATAGTCAAAGACTTCTTGTTTTGTAAATATATTTTTTTGATCTTTTTATTTCTTGGACTTCATACAGTCTGTGAGTTGTTTCTGGGGGAGTGCAAGCCGCTGAGGTTAGCATCCCAATATCAGTGACTGCATATTATGTCTGTTCTTTTGTGACTGGGTTATCTCACTCAGGATGATATTCTCTAGATGCAGTCATTTTCTTAAGAATTTGGTTAAGTCATTGTTTCTGGTGGATGAGTAGTATTTCATTGTGTAAATGTACCAGTTTTTGTATCCATTCATCTTCTGAAGGATATCTGGGTTTTTTCCAGCTTCTGGCTATTATAAATAGAGCCACTATGAAAATTGTGGTGCATATATCTTTGTTGTGTATTAAAGTGTCTCTGGGGTATATGCCCAGAAGTGGAATAGCTAGGTCTTCAGGTAGTACTATATACAATTTTCTGAGGTATCGCCAGACTGATTTCCAGAGTGGTTGTATTAGTTTGCAACCCCACCAACAGTGGAGAAGTGTTCCTCTTTCTCCGCAGCCTCGCCAGCATCTGCTGTCATCTGATTTTTGGATCTTGGCCAATCTGACTGTTGTGAGGTGGAATCTCAGGGTTGTTTTGATTTGCATTTCCCTGATGGCTAAGGATGTCAAGCACTTCCTCAGATGTTTCTTGGCCATTCGGTGTTCCTCAACAGAGAACGTTTTGTTTAGCTCTGTATCCCATTTTTTAATAGGGTTATTTGATTCTCTGGTGTCTAGCTTTTTGAGTTACTTGTACAGCTTGGATATTAGGCCTCTATCTGATGTCCTGTTGGAAAAGATCTTTTCCCATTCTGTTGGTTGCCTTTTTGTTTATTTGACGATGTCCTTAGCCTTACAGAAACTTTGCAATCTCATTAAGTCCCATTTGTTAATCTTTGACCTTAGAGCTTGAGCCATTGGTGTTTTGTTCAGGAAATTTTCTCCTGTGCCTATGTTTTCCAAGGTTTTCCCTACTTTCTCATCTAATAGTTTCAGCGTATCTGGTTTAATGTGGAGATTTTGATCCACTTACACTTGAGCTTTGTACAAGGAGATAAGAAAAAGTCTATTTTCATTCTTTTGCATGCTGAGTGCCAGTTGGACCAGCACCATTTGTTGAATAGGCTGCCCTTTTTCCATTGAATGTTTACTGCTCCTTTGTCAAAAATCAGGTGACCATATACATGAGGGCTCATTTCTGGAACATCTATTCTATTCCATTGATCCACATGCCTATTTCTGTACCAGTACCATGCAGTTTTCAGCACAATTGCCTTGTAATATAGCTTGAGGTCAGGGATAGTGATTCCCGCAGATGTTTTTTTGTTGTTGAGGATGGATTTAGCTATTCTAGGTCTTTTGTTATTCCATATGAAATTGCACATTGATCTTTCTAATTTCATGAAAAAGTGGGTTGGAATTTTGATGGGGATTGCATTAAATCTGTAGATTGCTTTTGGTAGGATGGCCATTTTTAAGATGTTAATCTTTCCAATCCATAAGCATGGGAGATCTTTCCATTTTCTGAGATCCACCTCAATTTCTTTCTTTAGAGCTTTGAAGTTCTTGTCGTACAGGTCCTTCACTTGCTTAGTTAGAGTCACACAAAGGTATTTCATAGATTTAGTGACGATTGTGAAGGGTACCTTTTCCCTAATTTCTTTCTTCACATGTTTGTCCTTTGAGTATATGAAGGCTACTAAATTGTTCGAGTTAATTTTGTATTCAGCCACTTGCTGAACTGGTTTATCAGTTGTAGAAGTTCTCTGGTGGAATTTTTGGGGTCACTCAAGTACACTATCCTGTCATCTGCCAACAGTGATGTTTTTATCTCTTCCTTTCTGATTTGCATCCCCTTGATCTCCTTTTGCTGTCTAATTGCTCCAGCCAGGACTTCCAGTACTATGTTGAATAGGTAGGGGGATAGTGGGCAGCCTTGTCGAGTCCCTGATTTTAGTGGGATTGCTTCAAGTTTCTCGCCATTAAGTTTGATGTTGGCTGTTGGTTTGCTGTATATTGCTTTTATTATGTTTAAGTATAGACCTTGGATTCCTGTTCTTTCCAGGACTTTTAACATGAAGGGGTGTTGGATTTTGTCAAATGCTTTCTCAGCGTCTAGTGAGATGACCATGTAATTTTGACCTTTGAGTTTGTTTATATGGTGGATTACATTGATGGATTTCCTTATATTAAACCATCCCTGCATCCCAGGAATGAAGCCTACTTGGTCATGATGAATGATCGTTTTAATGTATTCTTGGATTCGGTTTGCTAGGATTTTGTTGAATATTTTTGCATCAATGTTCATAAGTTTGAATCGTCTGAATTTCTCTTTTTTTGTAGGGTCTTTGTGTGGTTTAGGTACGAGGGTTATTGTAGCCTCAAAAAATGAGTTGGGTAATATTCCATCTGATTCTATCTTTTGGAATAGTTTGAGAGTATTGGTGTTATATCCCCAATAAATGTCTGAGAAAATTCTGCACTGAACGGGTCTGGACCTGGGCTTTATTTTGTTGGGAGACTTTTGATGACTTCTTCTATTTCTTTAGGTGTTATAGGGTTATTTAGATGGTTTACTTGGTCCTGGTTTAACTTTAGGATCTTGTATCTGTCTAGGAATTCATCCATTTCCTCCAGATTTTCAAATTTTTTGGAGTATAAGTTTTTGTAGTAGGATCTGATGATTTCTTGATTTTTCTCACTTTCAGTTGTTATGTCCCCACTTCCTTTCTGATGTTGTTAATTTGTATACTCTCTCTTTGCCCTCTAGTTAGTCTTGCTAGTGGTTTATCAATCTTGTTGATTTTCTCAAATAACCAACTATTGGTTTTGTTGATATTTTCAATGGTTCTTTTTGATTCTATTTGGACTATTTCTGCCGTAATTCTGATTATTTCTTACATTCTACTCTTTTTGGGTATATCTGCTTCCTTCTGTTCTAGGGCTTTTAGCTGAACTCTCAGGTTGCTGATGTAAGCTCTCTCCAGTTTCTTTTTGGAAGCACTTAGGGCTATGAGTTTTCCTTTCAGTACTGCTTTCATTGCATCCCATAGGTTTGGGTATGTTGTGTTTTTATTTTTGTTGAATTCTAGAAAATCCTTAATTCCTTTTTTTATTTCTTCTTTGACCCCGCTACAGTTTAACAGAGTGTTGTTTAGTTTCCATGTGTATGTGGGCTTTTTGTTGTCTTTGTTGTTGTTAAAGACCAGTATTTATTTATATGGGAATATTTCAATCTTCTTATATCGATTGAGGCTCGCTCTGTGTCCAATTATGTGGTCAATTTTCGAGAAGGTGCCATGGGGGTGGTGAAAAGAAGGCATATTCTTTTACTTTAGGATAATATGTTCTTTATATATCTATTAATTCTAGTTGCTTCTAAGCCTCTGCTAGTTTTGCAGTGTCCTTGTTCAGTTTCTGTTTCCATGATCTGTCCATTGTTGAGAGTGGGGTATATAAGTCTCCCACTATTATTGTGTGGGGTGAAATGTATTTTTTGAGCTTTGGTAGGATTTCTTTTATGAATGTGGGTGCTTTTTTATTTGGAGCACATATGTTAAGGATTGAGAGTTTCTCCTGACAGATTTCCCTGGTAATGAGTAAAAAGTGTCCTTCCTTATCTTTTTTGACAACTTTTGGTCGGAAAATTACTTTATTCGATATTAGAATAGCCACTACAGCTTGCTTGTTGGAGCTGTTTGCTTGGAAGTTTTTTTTCCACCCTTTAACTCTGAGATAGTGTCTGTCTTTGTCTCTGAGATGAGTTTCCTCTATGCAGCAAAAGGCTGGATTTTGTTTATGTATAAAGTCTGATAGCCTATGTCTCTTTATTGGGGAGTTGAGTCCATTTATGTTAATACATATCAAGGAATAGTTGTTTTTGTTTCCTGCCATTATTGCTTTTGTGGGTTTAGTTGTGTCTGTGTTTTTTTCTTCTTTTAGTTTTCTTGTTTAGGAGTTTTCTTGTTCTTACTAGGCTGTATTTTCCCTCATTGTATTGGGTTTTCCACCTATAATTCGTTGTAGTGCTGGGTATGTGGTCAGATATTGTGGAAATTTTGATTTGCCTTGAAATATCTTTATCTCTCCATCGATGGTGATTGATAGTTTTGCTGAGTATAGCAACTAAGGCTGGCACTTTCGTTCTCTTAGTGTGTGCATGATGTCTGTCCAGGCTCTTCTAGCTTTCATAGTCTCTGTTGAGAAATCGGGTGTGAGTCTGATTGGCCTGCCTTTATATGTTACCTGACCTTTTTCCCTTAGTGCTTTTAGTATTCTTTCTTTGCTTTGGGCATTTGATGTTTTTTATTGTTTTTTTGTTTTTTTTTAATTTTTATTAATCATTTTATTTATTTACATTTCAAATGATATCCCCTTACCCCTCCATAAGCTTTCCCATACCATTCCCCCCTCTTTTCACTCCCCTTTGCCTCTATGAGGGTGATCCTCCACCTATTCACCCACTCCCACCTTACACTTCTAGTATCCCCCTACGCTGGGGCATCAAGCCTCCCTTCCCCTCCCATTGATGTCAAAAAAAAAAATTACATCTTCTGCTACATATATATCTGGAGTCCTGGCTCCCTCCATAATATATTCTTTGTTTGGTGGTTTAGTCCCTGGGAGCTTTGGGTCATTCAGTTACTTGATTTTGTTCTTCTAATGGGGTTGTAATCCCTTCAGCTCCTTCAGACCTTCCCCTAGCTCTTCCATTGTAGTCTCAGGACTCAGACCAATGATTGGCTGTTAGTATCTGCATCTGTAGTGGTCAGATATTGGTAGAACTTCTCAGAGAACAGCCATATCCAACTCACATGCTCCACTATGTTTATAGCAGCCTTATTTGTAATAGCCAGATGCTGGAAACAACCCAGATGTCCCTCAACAGGAGAATGGATGTTTTTACTATTATGTGTTGGGAGGTATTTCTTTTCTGGTCCAACCTATTTGGAGTTCTAAAGGCTTCTTTTATGCTCGTGGTCATCTCATTCTTGAGGGTAGGAAAGTTTTCTTCTACGATTTCGTTGAAGATATTTACTGTGCCTCTTATTTGATACTCTTCTCCCTCTTCTATTATTCCTTAGGTTCGGTCTTCTCATTGTGTCCTGGATTTCCTGGACATTTTGGGTTAGGAGCTTTTTGTTTTTTGCATCTTCTCTGGCTGTTTTGTCTATGTTTACAATGTTGTCTTCTGCCCCTGAGATTCTCTCTTCCATCTCTTGTAATCTATTAGAAATGCTTGCTTCTGTGATTCCTGATTTCTTTTTTAGGTGTTCTACCTCTAGGGTTATCTCTTTTTGTGTTTTCTTTATTGTGTCAATTTCCGTTTTAAATTCCCTCTTCCATTCCTTCATCTCTTTGATTCTGTTTTCCTCTAGTTCTTTGAGTTCTTTGAGTGTTTTTCTTGTTTCCTCTTTAAAAGCTTCTGAATCTTTTTGCTTTTCCTCCCGTTCTTGTTTATGTATCTCTATCAGCATCTTGAGGTATGATTTCAGGTCTGTGTCTTCCTTTTCTGGAGTGTTTGGTATTCCGATGTTTGCTGTTATGGGAGAGATGGGTTGTGGTGTTGCCAGGTTGTCTTGGTTTCCTTGGGATATACTCTTTCGCTTTCCTCTTGCCATTTTGTTGTCAGTGATATGTTCTTGTCTTTCCCTTGTTTCTGGTCTGTGTCCCTGGATCTCCACTGGTCCAGGTGGCAGATTGGTCGAGCCCTGTTCTGTGCCTCAGAGTTGCTGGGTGGGAACAGAAGTTCCAAAGTTCTATTCCTGGTTGCTGGATCAGACAGGGCGGGGCTTGGCAAGGCAGGGGGTGCACTCTCTGTGTGCATTCTGCAGAGATCTCCCTGCTCCCTGGCAGCCAGGGTCTCCCACCCACCAGTTCCTCAGCCTCTAGGAGCCGCCGTTTCCGGAGGTGGGAACTCTATTGAAACACTTTGATCAAATAACCATAACCAAGCACTCTTACTGAGGGTTTTATTTGCTATCATGTGGCATCTAGTTTAATGATATCTTTCCTATTTTATGTTAGCTTCATTTATATTCTTTTTATATATGCATATATATTATGATTTTATAAGGGGGTTCCTCATATATCAGAGAGTGATTCTGTTAACACAATGAATGGGAACACTATGTAAAACACCATGCAATTAGGGGGAGGTATCTAAGAGCTTGTATCTGATCCATAAGTACAAGTGATCACTGGTGTAGAATTCCTTCATATATCCATATTTAAAAACCCATGCCCAGTATCATACCACCTTTAAAAAAAATCACATCTCCAGATTCTTCCCAAACAGTTCCATGTACTGCAGAGCTAGTATTCAAGTATTTGAATATATGGAGTCATTCTCATTCAAATCATATGGTCTTGTTATGTCATTCTTTTCTATTTCCCTAGTTTTGGGAGATCTTTGGTGGTCCATTAATCAATGTCATCCCTTATTAACAACATGTTATTGTTCAAATGGCTCGTTCAGGTTTATGTACTTGAATCCGTGGCCCCAAGTTAGTGGATCTGTTAGGGTAAACCTTGGAGGCATAGTGTTGTTGGAATAGATGCATCAGTGGACATGGGCTTTGAGGAACTGGATTAGTTAGATTCTGTGGTCAGCTTTTCTTGTTGTTTGCATTGTTTTGTCTTTTTTGGTCTTTTTGTTGTTGTTTATTCTATTAATTTACATTTTAAAAGTTGTCCCCCTTCCTGGTAGCCCCTCCCAAAACTAATGTTCCTATTCCCACTGTTGACCCATCCAAACACCCATTCCCATGGCACTCCTTTAGCATCCCTCTTCCCTGGGCCCAGGAGCCTCCACAGGACCAAATACCTCCCCTCCCATTGATGCCCGATAATGAAGTCCTCTGCTAAATATGTCGAAGTAGCCATGTATGAATCCATGTATACTCATTGGTTGGTGTTTTAGTTCCTGGGATCTCTGAGGGGTCCAAGTTAGTTTATACTGTTATTTGTCCTATGGGGTTGCAATTCCCTTCAACTACTTCAATTCTTTCATATCTCTTCCTATGGTGTCCCTGGACTCAGTCTGATTGTTGGCTGTGAGTGTCTGGATCTCTTAGTCTGGTGCTGGCCTCTGTCCTCTCAGAGGACAACCCTGCTGGGCTCCTGTCTTCAAGCACTTCTTGGCATAAGCAATAGTGTCACGGTTTATTGTCTGCAGATGGGATGGATCCCAAGGTGGGGCAGTCTATATTATAGTCAGATGTATAAGAAATTTCTGCATTGATCATTACAGAGGCTTTACAATATGTGCTCCCATCAGCAAAGAGTAAGTTTTACCCTTTCACTGTACTTTTTTCCATATTAGGTAATGTTTGTAAATCAATGTTAGCTATTCTGATAGGAATCAAATGAAATCATCAAATAATTTAATTTGCATTTCTCTGCTCCCTAATGCATGCTTAACATTTTAAGATGTTTCACAAGCAATTTTGTTTTAGCACTTGAGAATTCTTTGTTTAATACAATACTCAAAATTATAATTGAGCTATTTACTTAGTTGATGTTCATATTTTAGATTATATTTATAATCTAGATACTCCCTGTCAGATGTATAACTGGTAATTTTTTCTAATCTCTTGGCTGTCACTCCTTTCAGCTCTAGGATAAAATCTGGTTCACACTCAGGCAGGTTGTGTGCATGCAGCCTCAGGCTCTGAGGACTCATAAGCATGTTGATCTTTTTGATTTAGACACCTTAATTTCCTGGTGTCCTCTTTTGGTTCTTGCACTTTGCACAGCTAGCTCATAATGTACAGCATGAGACTCTTAAAACTTATAACTTTAACATTGATATGTAAGGCATTTTTCACATTGAAATAATTTACTCAATATCTACATCTCTAGTGCCGGTTTACTGATATATGCACAACTACTCCCAGTTGCAGGACAACACATTTCTTGATTTGAAATTGCTTTAATAAATTTGAAACCAAAGATACCATTTCCAAAATGTTTATATAATAAAGTTACATTTTTACTATAATCACTTATAATTGATACAAGTTGTTATTTATGCTACAAAAAGAGAAACAAAGAAGAAAGAAAGGAAAAGAGGAAGGGAGGAAAGAAGATAGGAAAGAAAGATGAAAGAAAGCAATGAGGAAAAAGGGAAACATTAAGAAACTAGAAAGGGAAAAGGTAAGGAATAGAGGGAGGCAGATTGGGGAAGCAAGAAAGGAGGGAAGTGAAGAGAGAGAGAGAAGGCAGAAGAAACTAAGAAAATGTGTTCTTAGCCTCTTCCTTATCCACCTAGACAAATCCCTCCTATTATTTTTTACTTATCTTCCCCATTGGTCTATGATAACAATTATTTTTGTTCTAATTTTTAAAAGTTTCACTTGTCTTTATAGGGACCTTTATAGGGACCTCCACAAAATCCTAGTATTTAAAAAACAAATATGAACCACCATATGTGTACTGGATATCAAATCCAGGGTTCAAGAAGAGAAGTCAGTGTTATGAGCTACTGAGTCATCTCTCAGAAGCATGTATACTCTGACTATGCTTCTCACTGGAAAATTAAACTACTCATATTTAGTGATACTCAAGAGTGTTATTTTGTCTCAATCATGGACAATAGGAGTTTGAGAACTCTTCCACCTTGTGGAATATCGCGCAGTCGGCTAGATGTGCAGTGATAGCATTTTTTTTCTCTCATTTATCTTGGTGCATGCAACTTGCTAGCTTTTTGTCAGTCATTATGGAATTATAATGTGTTATCTCCCATGGTAGGAGAGATGGCTTAGTGAGAAATGACTCAGTGCCCAGGAGCAGCAGCTATTGCTTCAGAGGATCCGAGTTTCGATCTACAGCATTACTGTACAGATAGCTTAGTTTCAAGGAGGTCAATAACTTCTCTCTGCCTCAGTGATGGTTTATACACGTGTGCACCTACATACATAGTAAAAAACAGAATTAAAGAAAAAGAAAACAAACAAGCAATAAGAACAACTCTATTCCCTTAAATCTTCTCTCCTTGGCTTTATATCATGTATAAATTTATTTTATATAAATTACTGATACTATATATTATATATTTTAGTTACAGCATTTGACTTTTTTTTCATTTTTCCCTGTAACCAGAAGCTCAGAAAACTGCAGAAATCCTGCCTATTGATTTTGTTAAATTTGCACCATTGTTTCACTGCTGACATAATGTAAAGTGAGTTAATAAATAGATGGGCAACCATAAAGTTTGTGTATGCCTCTGTTTTTCTTCTTAAATATTATGTTATTTTGTTTGTTTGTGTTCATCCTAGAGATGGAGGGAGAGCCAGAAAATGGGAAAGGGAATGGGGCTGGATATATGGGAGCTTGGAACATTCAAGGAGGAGTAGGGTGAGACGAAAGAAAACTGATCAGACTATATTGTATGATAAATTTTTCAAGTAAAAACAAAAGAAGGCAAAATAATTGGAACTTTTTAATAAACTGGTCTTGATCTTCAAAGTTTGGACCCAATTTTCTGATGATCAGATTGAATAGAGAATCAACATCTACTCTCTATGAATGTTGACCTGGTCTGGGAAATTTCTGTCTGATTCTGAACTTTAATCTAATGATATATGTGGGATAGAAGGCTAAGCAAAGCCAGAAAGGTGTATCAGCCATTGTCTTGGTTTTATTCATTAGAATGCATGAAGCTTGATGGTTACTCTTCTGAATGCCTGTGATACAACTCTGGCCAGAGAAATAGTTTTACTCTAGAAATGAGTAGATGTGGATATAAAACACTAAATACATTTTGCTGAAATAAACTATCAGCTTTGTTAAATATTGGAAAGGATTTATAAATAAACTTGTGTGACTGTTTTTTTTCTTTTTCACATTTTTTATTGATACTCTCTATTTTTACATTTGAAATGTTATCTTCTTTGCCCATCCTGCTCCCTCCCTCTCCCTCTCTACTTGTCTTCACAAAGGTGCAGTTGCTTCCAAACATCCTCTCCACCTCAGTGCCTTGGCATTCACCTACAATGGGAAAACATGTTCTAGCTAGACCAAAGGTCTCTTCTCACATTGATGCCAGACACTGCTGTTCTCCACTACATGTGCAACTGGAGCCATGGGCCTCTCTACGCATGCCTGATGGTTGGTGATCTAGTCCATGGGAGCTGTGGAGGGTTTGGTTGGTCAACAATGTTGTTCTTCCCATGGGACCACAACCCCCTTCAGATCCTTCATTCTCCCTCCACCCAGGTACCACCACCAGGGTCCCCATACTCAGGCTGATTGTTAGCTGCAAGCCTGCTCAGCTGCATTATTCTGGCAAAACACCTGAAGACATTTTAATAACTGAAATTAATACTGATTCATGTGACAAATTCTACAGTTATACATGGAAAGTCATGGTCAGTTTTGAAGGTATTCTGTACAAATATTTTCCATGTATCCATTCATTCATTCAACTTCATCATCTCAATGTCAGCCCAAGCTCCTCAAAGTCTCCCTCTCACACAGCTATTTTTCTTCCCTCTTTTCCTTCTCTGAGAAGGAGAAGATTCCCATGCTACCATGAATCACCCCATTGTGGTACATCAAGTAAGTGTAGTACTAAGTGCATACTATTCTACTAAGGCCAACCGAGATTGCACAGTTTGGGGAACATGATTCATAGGAGGCAACAGGTTCAGGGACAACCCCTGCTCTAGCTGTTGAGGAACATGCATGTACACCATCTGTTACATGTATTCTGGTGAATCTACATTCAGCACATTCTAGCTCTTGTATTGGTAGTTCACTATCTGAGAGCCCCTAAATATATAGGTTAATATACTGTGTTGGTCTTCCTGTGGAGTCCCTAGCCTCTTCAAGTCCAACAATTCTTGTCACAACTCTTCCACATGACTCCCTGAGCTCTACCTAATGCATGGCTGTGGATCTCTGCATCTATTTCCATTGGCTGCAGGATGGAGCCTCTCAGAGGACATTTACACTAAGTTCGTCTCTCCAAGCAAGACAGATGATTATTTGCAATCTCAGGGATGGCTTCTTACCTATGGAATGGGTCCCAATTTGGGGCAGTCATTGGTTGGATATTCTTTCCACCTCGGACCCATGTTTGTCCCTGCACATTTTGTAGAAATAACACATTTTGGGTTGAAGGGTTTTTGGGTGGATTTCTATCCCTATCCCTTGAATGGGGATACTGCCTGGCTACAGGAAATGACCCCTTCAGACCCCATGTCCCTTACTGCTCTTTTAGATGGACTACTAGATTATAAATTAAATACTGGAATGTATTTGGAATTCACTCACCCTTCTTAATGACACACATTAAAATTTTTTCTTCCAAGGGAGCAAAAATTTTCCTGTTAACTGTGTATTTTTAAACACACACACACACACACACACACACACACACACACACACACACACACACAGGTTTTACACTCAACTGTGTGCTAGAGCTGTTATTATTGATATTTTGAATCATGATAGTTTGAAGGCTTGGAAACTATATTGTTGTTTCTTTTTTGTATTTGATTCTAATTGTTGATGTTTATAGGTGCTTCTTAATGCTAATATGACTTATTTGTGATAATAATTATTAAGGTATATGTCAGGAAAAATATGCAAGGTGTAGGCAGAATAAAAAATAAGTAAATTTAATATGAATAATGTAGGCTGTTGGCAGATGAAGCTGGTACAAAATGTATAGTATATCATGATCATGTAAATAATAAGATGTTGTAGAAACAAACACACACACACACACATAGACCACTCACACATACTCACTGATACACACACATACACACATACACACACACACATGCACACACAAAATATGTACAAGAACAAAAAAGGCAAGAGTACATATACAACTAAGCACAAGGAAGATAATTTAATAAATACAATGTTTTACTGATTATAATCTCTGACAATTACCTTTTAATAAAATAAGAGCTTAATTTCTGAATATACTTCTTACTGAAAGATCTAATCCCACTTCCTAATATAGTTATAAGTATTCAAGTATATGAATCTAGATCATGCAATAGAATAAAATTTTGAATCATTGATCCGTATATTGCAAAGTCTTTCAAATTTCAGTTAATTTGATTGGAAAAAAATGAGTTCTCAAAAGCCACACTAATCAGAAACCTCCTATATCTGTCTCTATAATTATTCTGACATAATTATTTATTTAAGCATCTATTTAATAATGATTTTCAGTAACAATTTTTAAATTGTTTTAGATGACAAATCTTCAAAAATTATTCTGTTTTCTATTAAGAGACTTCCCCTAAGTTTCTAGGTCTGTGGAAAAAGTTGATGACTTTCACAGGGTATAAGGCTGTTTTCTAGCATAGAGACAATCTGAGAAAAACTCCACCATAAAAATTAAAGATGGCAATACCACACTCCCAATATTTCATATTTTATGGCATTACTATTTGTGTTTGGAGCAGACTGAAAATCTATTTTTATTATGCTCTCCAAGATGGCACTTTGAATTTAAGCTCCATTTTCCATGGCTTATAGCTTTTCCACTGAATACCTTTGGGGCTAAACTTCATCATTCTGGGTCTTAGCTAGGATGAAATAATTCAGAAAGTTTGAGAAAATTTACTTTGCCATTTTGATTTATGTAACTATAGGGAAATTCTTTGTGGCTGTTCCATTTTGATGTATAGATAACTTCATTCTCTAATTCTTTATATATATATATAATTGTAGACAAAGTAGCAATTCAATTTGATTTTATATAACACATTTATAATTATATGTCCCATACAAAATGACTGTGCCCAGTTTATATCGTCAAATCTCTACAATCTGCCAAATCTATTAGTTCTGAAATGTAGACTTTTGTTGGAAGAGACAGATGTTTTCAGTGAAAATTCTTATTTGTAAGAATCTCAAACCTCCTTGTAAAGACATATGACTTTAACGGCTATTTAAAGCAGTCTTGGTGCCTTATGTGAGCTGTCAAATTTGTCCATTATCCAACTTCTAAATATATGCACATAGATCTATTTTCTCATTCTTTTCATGAAAGAATAAGATTTGAAAGTATAATTCAGTGAAAAAATAGAGAGGATAATAATGGCTAAGATCCACATAGCTGCCTTGAACTGCATGATGTTTGAATTCTCAGAGGTAAAGGTGAATTTGTGCAGTGATTGACAGCAGTCAGACATACTACAGCACCTTGACAGTTCCTGTGTTTATCTTAATAGAATGTAGACTGTATCTCTTTAGAAGGAAAGAAGCACAATTATATAAAAGCCCTCAAATTTGTGAATATGTGATTACAATACATTGAGATATTTTCTAAAAAGGCATACAAACTGTCTCTTCATGTTAGTGTACACGTGTATGTGTGTGTGTGTGTGTGTGTGTGTGTGTGTGTGTGCATGTGTGCATTAATAAAACCACTATGTGTTTCTATGAATGTAATTAGTAAATTTTTCTCATATTTGAATAATTATGTGGATAAATTAAACTGTGTCTATGTTTGAGTCAGGTTAAATCATCAATTCAGTTTAATTAAGAATGTTCTAGTTTTATAATATCATGACTAGTTTGGCTTAGCTAAATAACACTTGTTTTAAAATGTGTAATAGAATGTCTAATATTTTTTGTCCTTTACTACTAAATATGTTTTATATACACGTATGTTTAAAATGACCTCCGTGTTCAACAGATTATCATTTTACAGAGTGTCTAATATTTATTTTTGTTGAGAATTAAATAAGCCTAAAGTTTTATAATTGCTCTTGATTTATTTTGTTCTATTTTCTGCATACTAGTCTAATAAATTATACATAAGTATTTAAAAGCAAGTAGATTTTGATAGAAAAAATAAAACTCAAACCATTTTCTTAGTTGTTTTTCTTTTTAATATAACAAAATCGGGACAAAACCAAGTTTTACAGTTTCAGAGAATGCACTCCATCTTGTCAGGAAAGGTGTCAGTAAAAAGAAGCATCTTTTCCTCACACTAAAGAATGATGCTCAGCTGCTTTTCTCCTTTTTATTTAGTTCATTTCTTCAACAAAATATATTATTGCTCACTTCCAACCTTAACAAGCCAGATATAGCTTCACAGATAGACCCATTAACTTGTCCATGGTGAGATTAAATATTGACATGTTAATCACAGAAATTAAACAGGAAATATTTGTTTATAAATTGTTTTTGAGTGCATTGAAATAGGAAATATGCTCATCAGGCAGAAGAAATTTAGTTATACATGAGTTTACTGAACAAAAATAGAACATATCATGGGAAAATAAGGTCCATTATTATAAAGTCTTTGAGAAGGCAAGACATCTCAGTTACTTATTTTTCATTGACTTCTACATAAAACATTACATAAAAAATTAAAAAATAAAAATATTAAATTTATCAAAATTGTATTATTTCAGTATTTTATTACAAAGTTATTTTCTTTTTTATATTTACCACTCAATTTAAATGTAGTGATTTCAACATATTTGTCTTGTTTTATAGATTTATTTGAAATTTCATACTTGCCTCAAAATAATTTATTCATTTCCTATTGAGCACAACAATATTATTTATGAAAATGTTGAGGGTTAAAGTTGTAAAAAAAAAATACATACAATTACAGAGCAAAGCAAAACAAAATTCTTATATGGTAAGAGCCAATTTTAAAAAAAAGGATTTATAATATTTTTACATGCCATTAATATGTATTATATTGCATTATATAATAGAGTTTAGATTTATATGTTGCTATGTTTTGTTTTATATTGATTGATATTATTATTGTTACTCACATGTTCCAGTATAAGGTGATTCATTGATTCATTATGGTAATATATATATATCCACTTACACATTTTATATAAAATAATACATCTGTAGGGACTTTAGTTAGCTAGTAAATTAACAAGTATAGGTTACACCACCTATTTAACGCTATATTTGAACACATTTTAGCATCAGAATTAATGCAGAGAGAGTATTAGTGTTTAGGAAACTATGAGACACTCTTCAAATTGTCACTGTGGTGGATCAAGGATTATAGGCACAGAGCAATATTTTCCTAGCTCTCAGTAAAAACTTAAGTTTACAATTCCAAGAAAGGAAAACCAGTCACCCATAGCCTTGAAAGTACCCTTGAATTTTACAGATAAGATTCTGGAAGTTTTGATTCATTAACCATATTTTCTTTGTGGATATTCTATCACAAAAATCTCTGAGTAATGGAATGAAAAAAGACAAATGTATTTTAAGGTACACATTTTAAAATTTTTAGTATGTGAATGACCCTGATACTTCATGTAAGGAATATGATATAACAATAAGTATATTATTTTTTTATACAAATTGATTTCTATTGCTCGTAAACCTGATGAAAAGTTTTTTAAAAACTATGTAAAACTTACTATTATAGAAGTTTTATTAAGTATGTACAAACAAAATGAACTTAAGTGGAATTATACTATAAACAATGCCTCAATTAGACATCGCATAAAAATTGGTTATGTCTTTCTGAGTCACTTGACAAAGGGACCTATAAATCCACCTCAAACATTACTTGTTATTGCCAATGCTACCAATAACCTTCTATATCCTCATGGTAAAATCCAAATGATAATGACAACACATACTTCACCTCAACTAGCAAGTGTTCATAATGCTTCCAAGTACTATATTGACTATCAGAGGAGCAGATAATCATCTGTCTCACTTAGTTTAAACATGGAAATTTATAGATACTATTTGTCTGCAAAACATACTATTTTAGCAGTAACACATATGTTAAGGGCTTAACAAATGACCTTTCAAATCAGAAATAATTGTAGAGAAATGTTAATTTATCAACATGGCTGCTCTTGCAAGGGATTATATACAAAGTTCTGATCCAATGATCTGGCCAGATTGCAGACATGCTCTAGATTACAGTATAATCTGGCTGGAATTATGATAAGCTATTAGTACATGCCTTTAATCACTAACAATGAAATTAAAGTTAGATTGTAAAAGAAAGCATCCATGTTTGAAAGTGATGTCCAATTGAGGGGCAATCAAAGTGGTAAATCAAAGAAATATTTGACAGAATGAGTCAGAGCTAGGACATACCCAACACTCAAACAGGGAAAAGAAGCATCTCATTTTTTGTTAATCATTTTATTTGTTTACATTTTAAAAGATATCCTCCTTTCCCTATTACCCCTTGATGAAGCTCCCATCTCATTCCCCTCTCTTTCTCCATTTTGCCTCTATGACTGTAGACCTCTACCCACTCACCCACTACTGCCTTACTCCTCAAGCATCACCCTACTCTGGGGCATTCATGCTAAGTTATGATGCATGTGCTGACAATTTTTTACTGAGCTAGATAGAAGGAACTTCGAAGAATTGCATCGGATCTGTTGGTCCTCATACTGATTATTTCCTAACCCTTTAGTTGACCTAAGCAAAATATACTTCTTATATATCATTTATATATCATTTAAGAAAAGGACTAGTTGAGAAAAATAAGTCAATGATTAGTCAATATTTGCATTTTTTCTGGTTTTATTGAATGCTTGTTTGTTTGTTTTTGAGACAAGTTTTTTCTGTTTTAGCTCTGGCTGTCCTAGAACTCACTGAGATTCATAACAATCCACCTGCCTCCTCATTCTGAGTGCAGGGTTTAATGGCATGTGCCACCATTTCATGGGGTTCTAGATATATATTTTAATACATTGAAATACTTGATAGGGTAGTGCCTTTGGCTTTAGTATATCATTTCTAATAAATTTTAATTTACATGGTGTACACTATTACTTATTTCACAATAAGAAAATAAATAGATGTGTGAGAACATGGAAATTAATTTAATTATAAAATTTACTAAGTTGTAAAATATAAATAGTTGCAAACCTTTTTCTTTCTTTTATTAATTTTATTTTTTAATTTTATTTAAAAAAACAAAAAGAAAAGAAAAAAATTTAAACATTTTTGCATAAATGTATACAAATCCATTTTGTCAGTGCTTAGCTTTTTTTTTTTTTTTCATTTTTAAGGTTTGATGCTCTGCATTAAGGTCTTACTAGTTACAATGAGTAAAAGTACATGTAAAACAGGATGTAACCCAGAATAAGACAACGTTTTCTTGGTGTGTAAGGATTAAGCATATTTTTTTTGTTGGTTTTGTTTTCTTTTTTTCTTGAACTTCACACAGTCTGTGAGTTGTTTCTGGGGCAGTCCGAGCCTCTGGGGTTAGCATCCCACTATCAGTGACTGCATATTATGTCTGTTCTTTTGTGACTGGGTTATCTAACTCAGGATGATATTCTCTAGATGCAACCATTTTCTTAAGAATTAGGTTAAGTCATTGTTTCTGATAGATAAATAGTACTCCATTGTGTAAATGTACCACAATTTTTGTATCCATTCATCTACTGAAGAAGATCTGAGTTCTTTCCAGCTTCTGGCTATTATACATAAAGCTGCTATGAACATTGTGGTGCATGTATCTATGTATCTTTGTTGTATATTGGAGTGTCTCTGGGGTATATGCCCAGAAGTGGAATAGCTGGATCTTCAGGTAGTACTATGTCCAATTTTGTGAGGAATTACCAGCCTGATTTCCAGAGTGGTTGTATCAGTTTACAGCCCCACCAACAATGCAGAAGTGTTCCTCTTTCTCCGCAACCTCACCAGCATCTGCTGTCATCTGAGTTTTGGATCTTGCCCAATCTAACTATATGAGGTGGAATCTCAGGGTTGTTTTGATTTTCATTTCCCTGAGGCTAAGGATGTCAATCACTTCCTTAGATGTTTCTCAGCCATTCGATATTCCTCAATTGAGAACATTTTCTTTAGCTCTGTACCCCATCTTTTAATAGGGTTGTTTGATTCTCTGGTGTCAAACTTCTTAAGTTATTTGTATACCTTGAATATTAGGCCTCTATCTGATGTGGAGTTGGTAAAGATCTTTTCCCATTCGGTTGGCTGCCATTTTGTTTTCTTGACAATGTCCTTAGCCTTACAGAAACTTTGCAATTGCATTAAGTCCCATTTGTTAATCTTTGACTTTAGAGCTTGAGCCATTGCTGTTTTGTTCAGAAAATTTTCTCCAGTGCCTATGTGTTCTAAGGTTTTCCTTACTTTCTCATCTAATAGTTTCAGTGTACCTGGTTGAATGTGGAGATCTTTGATTCACTTACATTTGTTCTTTGTACAAGGAGATAAGAAAGGGTCTATTTTCATTATTTTGCATGCTGAGTGCCAGTTGGACCAGCACCATTTGTTGAATAGGCTGTCCTTTTTCCATTGAATGTTTACATCTCCTTTGTCAAAAATCTGGTGACTAAATACCTGAGGACTCATTTCTGGATCTTCTATTCTATTCCATTGATCAACATGCCTATTTCTGTACCAGTACCATGTAGTTTTCAGCACAATTGCCTGGTAATATAGCTTGAGGTCAGGGATAGTGATTCCCGCAGATGTTTTTTTGTTGTTGAGGATGGATTTCACTCTTCTAGGCCTTTGTTTTTTCAGATGAAATTGTTCTTTGATCTTTCCAACTCAATGAAGAACTGGGTTGGAATTTTGATGGGGATTGCATTGAATCTGTAGATTGCTTTTGTTAAGATGACCATTTTTAAATGTTGATCCTTCCAATCCATGAGCATGAAAGATCTTTCCATTTTCTGAGATCTTTCTCGATTTCCTTCTTTAGAGGTTTGAAGTTCTTGCCATACGGGTTCTTGACTTGCTTAGTTAGAGTCACACTAAAGTATTTCATAGTTGTTGTGACTATTATGAAGGGTATCTTTTCCCTAATTTCTTTCTCCACATATTTGTCCTTTGAATATAGGAAGGCTACTTATTTGTTTGAGTTAATTTTATAACCAGCCACTTTGCTTAACTTGTTTACCAGGTGTAGGTGTTCTCTGGTGGAATTTGTGGGGTCACTTAAATACACTATCATGTCATCAGTTGCAAAACTTTTATGTCACAGTTTACAAAACAAGAATTATGAGTCATAAAGAGTTAAATAACACCTTGTGTCTGATTTAGATAATTAATATACGCAAAATGTATGATTTGTGGAGAGTTTGGTCAGTCATTTTCTGCATTTTTACCAGTTATGTAAAATGTAAGTATTAGATGAATAATGCTAAAGTATACAAATATGTTTGATGTCACAGACCTGCATGATGCTTAATTTTATGATCCTTCTTACTAGGCAAAATATATTGGCCACTGATGCAGATACTCATAGTGAGCAATTAGGCTGAGCCCTGGGACCCCAATCGTAGAGCTAGAGGTAGGACTGAAGGAACTGAAGAGTATTACAACCCCATAGAAAGAATATCTCCAAATTAGAGTTGTTAGAGCTCCCAGGGAATAAAGAACCAACCAAAAATATACATGGAAAGATCTATGGCTCTAGACACATACATGGCAGTGTATGGCTTTATCTGGCATCAGTGGGAGGGGCAGGAGGCTTGATGCCCCTGAGTAGGTTGATGCTTGAGGAGTAAGGCAGGAGTGGGTGAATGGGTAGAGGACTACTGTCATAGAGGCAAAAAAAAAGAAAGAGAGGGGAATGAGATGGGATCTTTGATGAAAAAGAGCCATCCTACCAAAGGCAACATATAGATTCAATGAAATCCCCATTAAAATCTCAACCCGGTACTTCAGAGACATGGAAAAAGCAATTCTCCAATTCATCTGGTAAGGCTAATTACTCTTAATATCAAAAACAGTTCTCACAATAAATTATTGGCTGGGGAATCACCATCTGTGACCTCCTGTTTTACTGCAGAGCAATAGGGATAAAAACTGCATGGCGTTGGCACAAAGACAAACAGGTTGATCAATAAAATAGAATTGAAGACTCAGAAATAAAACCACACAGTTACATACACTTGATCTTTAACATAGAAGCCAAAATTGTACTGTGAAATAAAGAAAGCATTTTTCATAGTGCTGAACTAACAGACTATCTATATGTAGAAAAATTATAATAGATCCCTAATATTTTACCTTGCACAAAGCACATGTCCAAGTGGATTTCTGACCTCAACATAAACCAGATACACTGGATCTAATAGAAGAAAAATACTGAATTCATTGGCACCGGGGGACATTGCCTAAAGATAACACTCATAATTCACCCTCTAAGATCAAGAATTGATAAATGGCACCTCATGATACCGGAAAGTTCTGTAAGGCAAAACACGCAGTCAATAGGATTAATCAGCAACCTAATGCTTAGGGGAAAAAATCTTCACTAACCCCACATCCAATAAAGTGCTAATATCCAAAATATGCAAATAACACAAGAAGCAAACCACCAAATAACCAAATAATCCATTCAAATAATGGGATAGAGAGCTAAACAGATAATTCAAAACAGAAAAATATCAAATGGCTGAGAAGCACCTAAGGAAATGTTCAAAGTCCTTATTGGTCAGAGAAATGGAAATCAAACCACCCTGATATTCTACCTTACACCAATCAGAAGAGTTAAGATCAAAACCTCCACATATTGGGGTGGATGTGGAGAAAGAGGAACACTCTTCCATTGCTGGTAGGATTGCAAACTGGTACAACTGCTCTGGAAGTCAACCTGAAGATTCCTCAGGAAATGTTAAATAGTTCTACCTGAAGACCCGGTAATACCACTCTTGGGGATATACCCAAATGTTGATCCATCCTGCCAAAGGGGAATGTGGTCAAAGTGGCTTTGTAAATTGTATTCAGGAGCTGGAAAAAAACCTAGATGTTCCACAAGAGAAGAATAGATTAAAAAAAAAAATCAACAACAACAACAATGTGGTTCATTTACACAATATAATACTACTAAGTTATTAAGAATGAAAACATCTTGAGTTTTGCAAGCAAATGAATCAAATAAGAAAATAATTATCCTGAGTGGGTTAACTCTGACCCAAAAGGACATGCATGGTATGTTCTAACTAATGAGTGGATATTAGCCACAGAATACCTAAGAAACAGTCCACAGAACTCAAAAAGTTAAACAAGCTGAAGGACACAAGTGAGGATGCCTCAGTCCCACTTGGCAGGGAGAAGAAACAACCACAATGGGGGAGTACAGTGGGCCTTATAAGGAAAGGGGGTGGTGGAGAGGAGAACATGATTTGGTATTTGGTGGAGGAAAAGGACTAAAGCACTCAGAGTCAGAAGAAAGGAAACAGGCAACCTTGGGAGGTAGGAGCTTGGAAGGACCCTACAGAATGTACCAGAGACCTAGAAGGTGAGAGACTCTCAGGACTTGGGGGGATAGCTATATAAAATGCCCTACATATAGCCCACATTCAGCAGATAGGCAGGGCATCAAGTGAGGAAAGGGGATGCTATGCCAAGTCAAAACTCTGACTCATAATTTTTCCTGTCTAAAGGATCTACAGGGATAAAAATGGAAAAGAACATAAAGAAAAGAAGGTACAGCAACAGACACAAAGTGTGATCTAGTTCAAGGAGTACTCTACCCAAGGAAGTATTACTGAAGTTAAGGAGAGGTGATAAAAAGGGTTAACTTTAGCACGAGTTTACTATTTCCTGTTTTCTAATCCTCTTGGGTGTGTTTGATTCCTTTTGTTCTAGAGCTCTTAGGTATGCTGTTAAGTTGCTAGTGTAAGATCTCTGGAGTTCCTTTAACAGAGATCTTAGTGCTATAAATTTTCCGCTTAGTACTGCTTTCATTGTGTCCCATATGTTTGGGTATGATGTGTCAACATTTTCAATAAATTTCAGGAAGCCTTTAATGTCTTTCTTCATTTCTTTCCTGACAACATTATCATTGACTTTAGAAGAGAAGTAAAGTTGTTGTCCTGTGTTAAACTGTTCTCTGGGGATAGTGCTGCTATGGACTGTGGTTTTTGTTTCCCTGTGTGCAGCAGAATTCCACTCTGCTGAGTCAGTCATCCTCCATGCCACAGAACCCCTGGGAAAGTCTTCACATTGTGGTGTTTGTTGCTCAGTTGCTCTGTGTACAAACTTCCATGCCCATATTTATTTCCAGTTGAATACATATATGCACAAAACACAACAAAAGCTTTTCTTGTAGTACCTACCTTTGCCTTATTATTTTGGGTGAAGGTGTTCAATGTTTATTTTCATAATAAATTATTATTAAAATTAAGCAATTCAATGCCTTTTTGACCCATGACTCACATACAGATTCCTGACGTAAAATAACATCTCAGTAAAAATTATTGAATAAATACACAATTTTGGTTTTTATTATAAACTGTAAAATGGTTTGAAAATTTATTTTTATGTAACATTTGAAGAAAAAGAAAAATGTTAAATTTGAATCATTTGATTTGGTTTTAATACATTTGCCCTTCTATAATAAGTCTACTGGAAAACCATTTATCTAACTAAATAAGCAAAAATTGGGCTAGTCATATCAAACATAACCATGATCACGTTTTTTCATAAATTAATCTAAACTGGAGAATGCTTTGTAGTTTTGCATTTCAAAAATATACTGATTAAAATATTTAAGACTAGTGACAAATAGATATAAGTTTCAATAGTTCTTGAAGTTGGTCAGTCTATGACAAATTATTGTCTATTTAATTTATCTATTTGTATCAGTTAGTTCTGACAGAGCATACCATCTTCTCAGTTTTTGTCTACATTCACCACTGGGATTGTGCTTTTCCACTTATTAACTTGTATTCATTATCTATAGTTCTTGTCAGTGTAGTGGTAAATATATCTCACAGTTGGATTCACAAAATTAAGTCATTTAATGGATTTGTAGTTCAGTTGATTGAGGTCCACAGGTCTCTGTGAACTTCTAGAAGCCATTTTATTTCTCCCGTAATTGTCAGTCACTGTCATTTCCACTTGGATGCTGTCCTGTGACTAGTGAGAACACATTGCACTAAATGTGGTTGCAGAGAAGAGATAGCAATGCTTAAATTCACCATTACACACACACACACACACACACACACACACACACACACACACACGCACACAGCGAGAGAGAGAGTGAGAGAAAGAGAGAAACTCATAATGTTAAACTTATTAAGACTCTTCATGTTATTTGATAATCATTATCTTTGTAACATGTAAATATGATTGTACTTTTTATTCTAAATAGATAGCATCACATCTTGACTCATGGAATAAAGCATGACATGGCAGAGAAAAACTGCAACTAAGATCATTTTTTAAAATTTCAAAATTTTAAAGCAAAACTCAATTGTTATAACAATGCACAAAACTGTATTTAGCAAATCATTTCTATTTCCCTATATTTGGTAGTTGGTAAAGAATGTTTGGCTATTTAGAAAAGCAAGTTCACATCCTTTTTAAAAATTTTTTGCAAATGCTTCTATATTTTGAACATTATCTAAGGAAACAGATCACACCTTAGGAGAATAAGCTTGCTTCAGAATGATTTCCAGTTAATAGTTCACTGCTGCTAGGTACTTGCCCGATGAATGAGTTTGCTCTTCATTTGTCAATGCCAGCAGTTTTTGATTTAAAAATCACAAGCACAGCAAATTTTTCTTGTATTGACTCTGAGAACATTAACAAATCTCAAACAAATAGTAGCCCTGTACACCAGAGGAGCTCTGAAAAGCAAGATGCACTCCACATGGAAAACTGAAGCAGACCACCATAAAGGAATTTAAACAAATATTTGAAGCTAAATGCAAAACCTACCAAATACCTATTATGATTATCACTTTATTCTGTGGAAATGTCTGTGATAAACAAAATAATATATGTAGTTTTTTCATCATATTTATGTATTCTATTAATGTTTTATAAACATAAAAATACCACATTAGAATGACATTGTTTTAATTTTTGAGTTATTTTAAAATCTAAGATTGCAAATTTCCCTATTCATATATCAATGTTTCTTGAAAAAAACATTGTTGTCAATATTAAAAGAATTATTAAGATATTAAACTTAGAAATGCTGGAGTAAATTTATATGAGACACAAGTTCACACATATGTAATAAAGCTCACTAAAATAATTAGATTTGATAAGATTAATAGTTTTATTCAATAGTAAGACAAAAGTCTGGCATGCATGAGCATTTAAATTCAATCCCAATGTTGAAAATAATGGAAAAGTTGAGAAAGGGGCAAAGGCCTGTAAAAAGTGAAAATACTTGAGTACTGAAGAATATTTTGAATTGTCTACTGCATTTTCATATGTAGAATAAAGCATGGGATAAAGATAATTTGATAAGCTATTAGTCAAACATTGAACTTCATATTCAGCTATTAGTACTAACATTTAGCTTTTATATTCTTTGGTGTAGATATCTTGATGTTCGGCATTTTAAGAATACCTTCCTTTTTTCAGCAAGTGAACAGTCCTCATTAATAAAAATAGCTGTGAAGTGATTACTTAAGAGCACATAAGTATAGAATAAGGAATAATTGAATTAAAAGCGGAAAAACACAGAGGAAATGTTTGTATTTTAAAAACACACATGACCATAGGTCAGTTCCTTATTCACTCACTATCAGTGAGGCTCTGATGACAGCATATGGGAACAGATGTAGAGAACCACAGCCAGACATCATGTGGAAAAAGAAATTTTAATTGAAGCTTTTTACAAATCTCTTCCCTCAGAGCTCATGCTATCCTAATGGATAAGAGAGACTTTTGATCCAGAAAGGGCATGTTTTTCCAATGTAGGGGAATTCCAAGACAATGGAATGAAGAGGCTGATTAGGAGGGAGTGTACCTTCCTGAAGACAAGTAGAGGGAGGAGGGGGATGAGAGCAGAGCAGGGGAAAGGGATAACATCTCCAATGTAAATACAGAATATCTAAAAAAAAAAAAAAAAAACTTAAAAACAATGACAGAGATATAAAAGCCAGATGGAATGGAAAGTACTAGGAGAACAATACCCTTTGTGTCATTTGACAGAGATGCAAATGAGCTCTCAGAGACAGCAGCATGCACAGGGACTACATTTTATTTGTTTCATTGTTAGCTCTTAGAAAATTATCCTTTTCTAAGGAGAGACAGAAAGACAGTGGACGTCAAGGGGAGAGGATTTGTGGAGGAACTAGAGGAAGTAAAGGGAAAAGAAAGTATAATTGGGGTACATTTTATGAGATATAAATATATTTTGAATAAAATAAACAAGAGTTACCTAAATAATAAATGGTAAGTAGACAATAAATGAATAAATAAGAAAAGAAAGTAAATGAGATGGATGGTAGATAGATGTAGATAGATAAATGGATAGACAGATGAAAGAAAGACAAGCAATATGGAAGGAAAAAATAAAGATAAATAGGTGAGACCTAGAGATAGATACATATACAATTAAGTATATAAGTAGTTATTTGGATGATAGATAATTAGATAGCAGGAACCAATAATCACTATTGACCCTAAGAAAACACATATGCCAGCCCAGGTTACTATATCCAGCAAAACTCCCAATTACCATAGATGGAGAAACCAAGATATTCCAGGACAAAGGCAAATTTACACAATATCTGTCCACAAATCCAGCTCTACAAAGGATAAAAGATGAAAAGCTCAACCACTAAGAGGGAAACTTCACCATAGGAAAAGCAAAACATTAATATTCTTGCAACAAAACCCAAAGAAGAAAAGCACACAATCATAATTCTACCTATAACAACAAAAAGAGCAGGAAACAATAATCACTATTGCTTAATATCTCATAACATCAATAGACTCAATCCCCAATAAAAAGACATCCAATATTAGACTGGATAGAAATAGGATCCAGCATTTGCTGCATACAGGAAGCTCATCTGAGCAATAAAGACAGGCATTACCTTATAATAAAAGATTCAGAAAAAACTTTCCAAGCAAATGGTCCCAAGAAACAAGTTGGATTAGCCATCATAATATCGAATAAATTAGATTTTCAACCAAAAGTCATCAAAAAAAATAATAATAAGGAGGGACACATTTTCTCATCTAAGGAAAAATCTACCATAATTATCTCTCAAACCTAAATATCTAGGCTTCAAATACAAGGGTGCCCACATGCATAAAAGAAACTCTACTATATCTCAAAGCATATATTGTACCACACACAATAAGAGTGGGAGATTTCAGCACCCCACTCTTATTAATGGACAGACACTGGAAGCAGAAACTGAACAGAGACACAGTAGAACTAATAGAAGTTATGAACTAAACGGATTTAACAGACATCTATAAAATATTTTGTCCTAAAATAAAAGAATATAGCTTCTCATCACTTCAAAGCACCTTCTCAAAGACTGACCACATAGTCAACTACAAAACAAGACTCAAAAGTTATAAGAAAATAGAAAGAGTCCCATGTATCCTATCAGATCACCATGGACTACAGCTGGTCTTCAGTAACAACAAAAGCAACAAAAAGCCCACATACACATGAAAGCTAAACAATGCTCTATTCAATCATAGCTTGGTAAAGTAAGAGATAAAAAAAAAAGTTAAAGATTTTTTTTTTTTTAGAATTTAACAAAAATGAAGCACAACATACCCAAACTCATGGAATATAATGGAAGCAATGTTAAGAGGAAAACTCTTATCTCTGAGCTCTGCCAAAAATAAATGGAGAGAGCATACATTAACAGCGTCAAAGCACAACTGAAAGTTCTAGAACAAAAATAAGCAGATACACACAAGAGGAGTAGATGGCAGGAAATAATCAAGCTCAGAGCTGAAAGAAACAAAAGAGAAACAAGAAGAACTATACAAAGAATCAAAAAAAAAGAAAAAACAAGAGCCAGTTGTTTGAGAAACTCAACAAAATTGAAAAACACTTAGCCAGTCTAACTAGAGGGTACAGAGAGTATTCAAATTACCAAAATCAAAAATGAAACTGAAGACATACAACAGAAACTGAGGAAAATTTTAAAAAAAGGAAGGAAATAACAACCTAGTAAAACCAAGAAAATACTTAAGCAAGAAAACCAAAAGAGGAAAGACACACAGGCACAATTCTACCTCTAAAGGAAAAATAGCTGGAAACAGCAACCACTATTCTTTAATATCTGTTAACATTAGTGGACTCAATTCCCCAATAAAAAGATATAAGCTACCAGACTGGATACAGGAAACTCATCACAAAGACAGACACTATCTCAGAGTAAAAGGTTGGGAAAAAAACATTTCAAGCAATCGGTTTCAAGAAGCAAGCTGGAGTGGCCATTTTAATAAAAGATAAAGTAGATTTTGAACCAAAAGTTATCAAAAAAAGATAAGGAAGCATACTTTTTACTAACTACAGGGAACATTTGTCAGGAGGAACTCTCAATCTTTAACATATATGCTCCAAATACAAGAGCAACCATATTCATAAAAGAAACCCTACTAAAGCTCAAAAAATAGATTGTAACCCACACAATAATAGTGGGAGACCTCAACACTCCAAGCTCATCAATGGGCAGATCATGAAAACAAAAACTGAATAAGGACACAGTGAGACTAGCAGAGGTAATGAACCAATTGGTTTTAATAGACATCTACAGAACCTACCATCCTAAAACAAAAGAATAAAACTTTTTCTCAGCACCTCATTGTACCTTTTCCAAAATTGAACTTATAATCAGTAAAAAAAAAAAAGCCTATGCATGCATATATATATATATGAAGTTTGAAATACTCCCATGCATCCTTTCAGATCACCATGGTCTAACGCTGGTCTTTAATAACAACAGAGACAACAAAATGTCCATATACCCAGAGAAATTAAACAATGCTTTATTACATGATAGCAGGGTCAAAGAAGAAAAAAAGGAAAAAAATTAAGAATTTTCTGGAATTTAATGAAAATGAAAACACAGCATACCCAAACCTATAGGATTTGATGAAAGCAGTATGGAGAGGAAAACTCATAGCTCTGAGTGCTTCCAAGAAGAAACTGGAGAGAGCATACACTAGCAACTTGACAACACAGCTGTAAGCTCTAGAACAAAAAGAAGCAAACACACCCAAGAGGAGTAAACAGCAAGAAATAGTAAAACTCAGAGCAGAAATTGACCAAATTGAAACTAAAAGAACCATTCAAACAATCAACAAACCAAGAGCTGGTTCTTTGAAAAAATTAACAAGATTGATAAACTCTTAGCCAGACTAACCAGAGGGCAAAGAGAAAGTATTCAAATTAAGAAAAATCAGAAAGGAAAGTGGACAAATAACAACTGAAACTGAGAAAATTCAAGAATTCATCAGATCCTCCTACAAAAGACTATACTCAACAAGGCTGGAAAATCTGGAGGAAATGGATGAATTCCTAGACAGGTATCAGATACTAAAGTTAAACCAGGACCAGATAAACCATCTAAATAATCATATAACAACTAAAGAAATAGAAGCTGTCATCAAATCCTCCCAACCAAAAAGCACCCTAGTCCACATGGGTTCAGTGCAGAATTATATCAGGCATTTATTGACAAAATGTCAATACTTTCCAAATTATTCCACAAAATAGAGTCAGATGGAACACTACATAACTCATTTTTGAGGCCACAATAATCCTTGTTCCTCAACCACAAAAAGACCTTATAATAAAAAAGAACTTCAGACCAATCTCAGTTATAAACATTCATGCAAAAATACTCAACAAAATCCTTGCAAAATGAATCCAAGAGCACATCTTAAGGATCATTCAACATGAGCAAGTAGGCTTCATTTCTGGGATGCAGGGATGGATTAATATATGGAAATACATCAAAGTAATCTTCCATATCAACAAACACAAAGAAAAAAAACACATGGTCATCTCACTAGATGCTGAGAAAGCATTTTATAAAATTCAACACCCCTTCATGCTAAAAGTCTTGGAAGGAACAGGAATCCAAGGCCCATACCTAAACAAAATAAAAGCAATACACAGAAAACCAATGGCCATCATCAAACTTAAAGGTTGGAAACTTGAAGCAATCCCATTAAAACCAGGGATGAGAGAAGGCTGCTCACTCTCCCCCTACCTACTCCACATAGTACTGGAATTCCTGGCCAGAGCAATTAGACAGTAAAATGAAATCAAATGGATGCAAATTGGAAAGGAAGAAGTAAAAGCATCACTATTTGCAGATAACATGATAGTGTATTTGAGTGACCTCAAAAATTCCACCAGAGAACGTCTACAGCTGATAAACAAGTTCAGCAAAGTGGCTGGATATAAATTAACTCAAACAAATCTTTAGCCTTCCTCTACTCAAAGTACAAACATGTGGAGAAAGAAATTAGGGAAAAGATATCCTCCACAATAGTCACAAAAACTATGAAATACCTTGGTGTTACTCTACTAAGCAAGTGAAGGACCTGTATGGCAAGAACTTCAAACCTCTAAAGAAGGAAATGGAAGAAGATCTCAGAAAATGGAAAGATCTCCCTTGCTCATGGATTGGAAGGATCAACATTGTAAAAATGGCCATCTTACCAAAAGCAATCTACAGATTCACTTCAATCCCCATCAAAATACCAACCCAGTTCTTCATAGAGTTGGAAAGAGCAATGTGCAATTTCATCTGAAATAACAAAAGATATAGAATAGCAAAATCCATCTTCAACAACAAGTAAACATCTGTGGGAATCATTATCTCTTACCTCAAGCTATATTACAAGGCAATTGTGCTAAAAAACTGCATGGTACCTCTACAGAGATTGGCACATGGAACAAAAGAATAGAATAGAAGATCCATAAATGAGCCCTCACATATATGGTCACTTGAATTTTGACAAAGGAGCTGTAAACATTCAATGAAAAATGGACAGCCTTTTCAAAAATGGTGTTGGTTCAACTGGCACTCAGGATGCAGAAGAATGAGAATAGACCCTTTCTTATCTCCTTGTACAAAGTTCAAGTGCAGTGGATCAAAGATCTCCACATTAAACCAGGTACACTGAAACTATTAGAAGAGAAAGTTGGAAAAACCTTAGAACACATAGGCACAGGAGAAAATAGCTCATGCTCTAAGGTCAAATATCAACAACTTGGACTTAATGAGATTTCAAAGTTTCTGTAAGGCTAAGAACACTGCCAAGAAAATACAAGGGCAGCCAACATATTGAGAAAAGATCTTTATCAACCCCACATCTCATAGAGGCCTAATATCCAAGGTATACAAGAACTCAAGAAGCTAGACACCAGAGAACCAAACAACCCTATATGTAATGTGTATACTTACACAGTGGAGTACTATTGTGCTTTCAGAAACAATGAATTTATGAAATTATTAAGAAAATGGACACATGTAGAGAATATCATCCTGAGTGAGATCACCCAGTCACAAAACAATAGACAAAATATGAAGTCACTGATAAATGAATACTAACCCCAGAAAGCTCAGAACACCCCAGAAACAACTCAGAGACTCTATGAAGTTCAGAAAAAAAATAAAGGCCAAAAAAAAAAAAAAAAAAAAAAAGAAAATGAAAACCATTATCCTTAATCTTTACACACCATAAAACTTTGGCTGCTTCCAGGTTACAACTTGTTTTATATGTACTTTATGCTCTTAGTAACTAGTAAGATTCTGATGCATACTATCACACCTTTAAAATAATCAAGTACTGACAAAAATGTATTCATATACTTTTATGCAAAACATGCTTAAAATCTGTACATTTATCTTTGTTTTGTGTAATGAAGTTGTTCAATTTTTTTTAAAAAAATCAACTAATCCTTATACAAAAATCTATACTCAAAAGAACTAGAAAATCTGGAGGAAATGGACAATTTTCTATACAAATCCCATGTACCCAAGTTAAATCAGAATTAGATAAACCATCTTAATAGCCCCATAACCCCTAAATAAATAGAAGCCATCATTTAAAGTATCCCAACCAATAAAAACCCCTGACCTGATGGGTTTGTGCAGAATTCTATCAGAATTCTATCAGATCAAGAAATAACGCACACTACTTGTGATGTCCAAAGAAATGGATTGCCAGAATAGGGATGCCACAGTGCTTCTTAGAAAGAAGAACAAAACACTCATGCCTGATAATAAAGGGACTAATAGAGAATCAGGGATTGGAAAATAATCATCCAGAGATTACCTCTCCTGGGGTCCCACCCCATATGCAGTCACTAAACCCAAGCATTATTTCTGATGCCAAGTAGTGCTTACTGGCAGGAACACGATTTTGATAACTCCTCAGAGACTCTTCTAGAATCATACTGATACAAAGGAAGATGCTTACAGCTAACTTTCAGACTGAACAGGAGGACCCCATGAAAGAGCTAGAGAAAGGGCTGAAAGAGCTGAAAGGGTCTGCAACCCCATGGTAAGAACAAAATTATCAACTTTCCAAACTTACCCCAACTCCCAGGGACTAAAACACCAGCCAATGAGTTTTCAGGGAGAGACTCATGGCCCCAGTTACATATACAGCAGAGGATAACACTCTCTAGCATTAAAGGGAGGAGAGACCTTTGTTCCAAAGAAGGCTTGTTTTCCCAGTTTAGGGAACACTATGGTGCTGTGGTGAGAGATGGTGGTTGGGAGAGGGAGCACCCTCATAGAGGCAATGGGAAGGAAGGGGATGGCATTTAGCGGACAGGAATAATATCTGAAATGTATGTTCAGAGAATATCCATTGTAAAGAACAAAAAAAAAAAAAAAAAAAAAAAAAAAAAACAGGTTTTCTCTTTTTTTTAGTAGGTTGTCTCAAGCATTTATAGTAACAGAAAGATGAATACTCCATAAATCAGATCTGAGAATTGCTGTCATCACTCTGACCCATCCTATTGATGTGGTTGGGATATAGGTCATTGTGTAGAGTACTTACCTAGGATTCATAAAAGTTTTGATTCAATATCAATCAACCAATAAACTGGGTATTATGATATAAACCTGAAATTCCAGCATTCACAAAGTGGAGGCAGGTTAATCGGAACTGTATGATGAATCTCTGCTAAAGAAGGAATGAGAAATCTTGTTAAAAAAACATACAAGGCTTAAAGTGCTATAGGTAAAGTAAAATGAAAGCAAATAGGGAATGAGCAGATCAGGGCACTGATTGAGAAACAGTATATGATGTTGGGAATTCAAATGAAATTGAGAAATTTATTGAACAGTCTCTATATTTTAATTTTTACATGGGGATGGCAAGACAGATGGACATAAAGGCAGAGAAAAACAATGTGCACATACATTTCTAAATGTGTGCCTTGGAAACTCATGGAGCATACTGAATCCTATGGAGCTAGAATTAGAGCCATTTTTTTTTGAACATCCAGATATGTTTTTAGTGTCCAATCTACATTCTTCATGATTGATCAGCAAGGAAAGTTAACTGCTCAATTATCTCTCTAATTTCTGATCTGAATAGTTTTGATTACACTTTTTATAACACAGAAAAGGAGATCATTTTGTACATGTGTGAATTTGTATAGGAGAGAGCTTATAAGTAATGGACAGATGCTTACCTGATGAAGGAATTTGAAATGGCCAGGGCATTCCTGCATATGAACTGATCTTACAGCTTTTTGTCAAATTCATAGTAAAAATAGACTGAAATTATAGAGCAGAAATGACATTCTCAAAAATCTTGAGGTTTTTTTCTAGCACACAAATATATATAAAATGTTATCTAAGGAAAGGTCATTGTGATTAAAAACCTTAGTGATTTGAGTATGGAGAAGCAAAAGATGTTCATAGAAACGTTTCAGATTTTCCAAAAATAAAATCATCCTTAATTCATGGATATTTAAATTTTCTTAGAGGACTATCTGTTGACAATGGAACCCAGTGCATTCATAGGCTACTCCAAGTCTGTTAATGTGAGTAAAGATAACGTTCAAAAAAGAGGTGGACTTTTCACTTCCTATATCTAACCATAAGCTAAACAAATATAGCAGCAATATGTATTCTAATGTGGATAGGTTTAACTTAGTTCAAGGCTCTCCAACTCTAACCAAAGCATTACAGGCAATTCGGAAATATTGAGAGTGGGAGGAATCGTCAAAACCTAGGAAGAGTATCATTGTTTATTCCATACCAAATGGTATTGAATCACACACCCTGAAAACATATACACAGGTAACATTATAAAAACTTAGTAGGTTCTATTTAACAACACACACAAACACAGACACAGATATACAGACAAGCAAACACACACATATGGAGACACTGGCACACATGTACAAATGTATATACACATAAGCACATGAATGCATATATATATATAACAATTAATAAAAATATGAATTTAAAATAGAGCAAGCAAAATAATGTTGAATTTTGGACAGCAAAATGGGAAAGAATAAATTACATAATTGTATTATTATCTCAAATAAAAGATTGTTATATAAAATTATTTAATTTTTTAATTAGGCTGCTGGCAGTTTCAGTATTTGCTCTAAGATTTAGGAGCCCAAGAATCTCTATATTACGTTGAAATGAGAATAGAGACCCCTCCATTACAACTGGGGCAAGCTTGTCTAGTCTAGTTGGAGCAGCAAACAGAAAACAAACAGAAACAACCAAACCAGAGTATCCCTGCTTCATATTCAGAATCATAGGTGCAGGATACTATGATGCACAAAATATAAAGATTGATATTTTGCATGTGCATGTCAGTGATATAAATATAAGCTGCATTTTTTTTCTTAAAAGAAACTGTCAGAGAGGCTACACCCATGAAGTTTCATAGTCATGGCTTCCTAAATAAGACCCAGTGTTGAAATTTAAAAAAAAAAAAAAACTCTTTTTCATCTATATGCTCTAAGGTTTATACTTTTCCATAAACATTGATGGATTTATTTGAAAATATCTATGCATAATTTTCTTTAGTATTTTTTATTCTATAGAGACACATTGTCTGCCTCCAATTGTAAGTACTTTGTTTTATATATATATATATATATATATATATATATATATATATATATCACTGATATATATATATATATATATATCACTGTTTGTATACATAACTATATGTACATATTTAAAATAGCAAATATATAAAATATATTATTTATATGAATATACATTACATTAAAATTATGTATTAATGTATATTTATATACATATATTGTGTTTAGGGTATTTATACTCTGAAATTTTATTCATTCAATACCTCAGATTAAAGAATCCTCAGTTATAAGCTTTAATTTTTAAAAATATTTATGGTATAAAATTTCACACAAAAATCTATTTTACTTACACTAATTTTATTATAGTTTCAAGTGATATACTATTATTGGAGTGGTCCCATGTTGACATACAATGCCATTAATTTTAGCAGAACTATAAGAACAACTGGATAAAGCTATGGTTGAATTGCCATAGAATATATCTAAGGACTCTAGAAACTAGATGGTTCTCAAGATCCCAAGATATAACAAAATTTTACTTTTCTGAAACAGAGCACAATGTCCTGCCTGAGTTGAGGGCTTGAAATAATTTAAAACCATCCAAATATGGCACTTTTTCATTATGACTGAAAATTTATTTTATTTTGTTTTTTATTGAAGAAATTTATTTTAAAAAACAAAGATAAATGTACAACATTTAAGTATTTTTGCATAAAAGTATACAAATACATTTTTTGGCATTGCTTGGCTTTTTTTTAAGGTTTGATAGTGTGCATTAAGATCTTACTTGTTACAATGAGCATAAAGTACATGAAAATTTATTTTGAGAAATGTGTGTGGAAGTAAATTAGTTATGGCAATAATGGGTATTATTTTTAAAGAATTAAATGTGTCTGTCTTAATCTGTGTTCTCATTCCTGCAGAAAACATCATGACAAAGAAGTAATTTGGAGAGGAAAGGGTTTATTCACCTTACAATTCCACACTGCTGTTCATCACCAAAGAAAGTCAGGACTAGAACTCAAACAGGATGCAGAGGCCATGAAGGGATATAACTTACTGGCTTGCTCAGCTTGCTGTCTTATAGAACCCAAGTCTACCAGCCCACTAATGGCACCACCCACAATGGGTTGGGCCCTCCCCCTTTGATCACTAGTTGAGAAAATGCCTTACAGCTGGATCTCATGGAGGCATTTCCTCAACTGAGGCTCCTTTCTCTGTGATAACTCCAGCTTGTGTCAAGTTGACACAAAACTAGCCACAATAGTGTCTTATGGACTGTATAACACAGAAAGCATATAATCGTTTTCAGTTTTGTAAACACCAAACCCTTCAAGGACAATCAAGCCCAGGAAATTTTGAGAGTACCAGGCGTGAGTATGATTAATATAGTATGGAATATAAGCATGACAACCTTTTCTAAAACTAGAGTTAATTGACATTTCTTGTCCAAGATGTGGCACAGCTGCCTACATTATAACACTTTCTTTTGTCCTCTATACACACAATGTATAGTGTGGCTCTGCCAGGTTGGAATGTAATAGAATGCCTTGCTCTGTTTCTTATTCTTTATGCCCTTATTGGCCAGGCTACAGCAGGACACTCAACTGCTTTTAATACCTTTTATTACTCCCTCTTATTTTCTTGGGTTAATGACATATTGAAAGTGCTAATGGCATAAAATTTTCAAATAGCTCACACACTGTTCATGAAAGAGGCAGTATATTTTACTTTATATGCATATAATTTTTTCCTAGTGGATTAAGTGCAACATTTTGCGGCTATGTAATTTCTCAATTTAATTGAGGAAGGAAAAAAAAGTACAAAAGCACTGTGTTCCAATGTAAAGTTCTTCATAGAAAAGAGGACTCGTTCCATGCCTTGCCCCATGACTGCAGGCGATGTTACACAAGCAGGAAAAGCTTGTGGGGAACTGTAGGCATCTATCTTCTCCTACAATGATAATCAAAATCTGTGACATGTATTCCAAAATTTGAAGACTGACTAATTATGGTATCCCCAGGATGAGAAACAGTGCAAAGTTAAATTAAATGTGGGCATCAAATATTTTTTTTTTTACCTTGACCATTCTAAGTATAAATTGAAGAAGGGGTCATTAATTAAATTGTGTGATAAAAATACAAAAGGTGGTCACTGCACTTTTATAATTTAATATCACTTTTATGAGGAACGGATGGTATCCTTCCTGAATAAACCATCTTAGACCATACATTCTGATCACCATCTTTCGTGAGTCAACAGGCATTGATACAGCCCTCATGTTGCATTGCCATTATATCACAGCAAGGATAAGTGTGTCCCTTAAAGCAAGCTTCTTAGAAACTTGAACTTTGTCAGCTGAGCTTTAGGTCAAGATTTAACTCAGATTTAGATTCCCATTATCTTGCTTTGGTAGTTGAATGTTAAAACTCTAATGCCTTACAGGAGTTCTCTTAAGAATGCTGCAGGTAATGCCTTCTACCAGGCTGCAGTTAAAGAAGGGCTATTAAAACACAATGGTAATGAGAGAAGATTGACAGAGATGGAAAAAAGAGTAAACAGAGATGAGGTCTGTGTTAGGGTAGAAACATTTTCTTCCTGGTACATTGTATTTCTCTGAAGCACAGATGGAAACCTAAAGGTAGTATAATTTTTGCAGCAATAATTAAACTCTTGCCACCCATAACATTATCAATCATTAGTCTTGTATTTCTGATCACCATGTCCTTTCTCGACAGGGGAAAGGAAAAAATTTGCAAAACACATTTATCTATGTATATTTTATATGCGTGGGTTTTACCTTCATGTACATATGTGTACCATATGCCTGCAATATCTACAGAAACCAAAAAATAGCACTGGATGTTTTGGGACTGGAATGAGGGACAGTTCTGAGCAATCGTGTGTATGCTAGAAACTGAACTTGGCTCCTTTGTAAGAGCTCCTAACTGCTAATCAATGTAGACCCAATAAAGGAAAGGACTATGGGAGAAAGAGCATGGTATCATAGTGAGTGCATCTCAGGAGAAAGTCTATAGGTTTGTTTGTAATAGTTCATGTTACAGGTAGTCAGGGTTTTTAAAGAATCATTGCTGGAGTGAGGGAAGAGGGTTCCTTAAATAAAATGTCAATGTCTATTATGTTTGATTTTATTTAACACTGTGGGGAAAATCTAGAACAGTGGTTTCAACCCAGAGTTCGCAATGCCTTAAAGGTTCACATCAGTAGCAACATTACAGATATGAAGTGTCACAACATGATTTTAGGACTGGAGGTCACCCCAACATTAGTTGTATTAAAGTATCACAACCTTAGGAAGGTTGAGACACTGGTCTAAAACAAACCAGAAAACAAAACACAACACAAAGCCAAAACACCTCAATCAGAGACTATCTATATTAGGTTGGCTCACTATAGTACCTGAAAGCATTATCAGAAATGTAATAATTGAAATTGCAAGGGTGCATGTGCTTTGGGTAATAATATTTGCTAGGTTTGGGAAGTTTGTGTTCCCGGAGTGTGTGAGAAAGAAAGAAAGCAGAGTACATTGGCCCTTTGCTTTCTGCTTGTTGGTGTGACAAAGTACGACTCCATCTCTTCATTTTCTTGCACTGTTACTTCCTAGCTATGATGGAATATCATATAATTGTGGGAGTCAAACAAACTCTCTCTTTTTTAAGCTGCATTCATTAGGACATTTTATCACAGAAAAAGAAAGGGAAACCTAGAGAGCATGTAATTATGAAGCCCTGAGTTTAAATCTACAACACAAGGTGAAAAAACTGAACATGGTGGAGTAGACCTGAGACATCACTGTTGTAATAGAGATACAAATGTCTCCTTGGATTATTGCCAGCTCGTCTAACCTAACCACTTATCCTTTTGCTCACCGAGGTTAAATTAGATACAAGGTACTTGATATCAAATTCAAGTCCCATAAGACGCATGAACAAGTTGGCATAAACAGTCATGCAAAAATCATAATCTGATAAACAATGTGTAAACAGATACAGAGAGCCATAACTCCCTATATAACTATCTACCTACACCCACCCACCATACCCCACCCTACATTTCTGTGATGAATTATGATGGTATTCATGGTTAATCTCTCTTTTCTTAAGGTATTCAACCTTAATGTCTAGTAGACATAAAACATATCTTCATAAGAAAATTTGTATTCACTCCACCTTTGCTCTTATTGGTTATTTTCTTTTTTTTTTTTTTTTTTTTTTGTTTTTATTTTTTAAACGACTTTATTTTGCAAAACAAAAATAAATGTACAGATATTAAATATTTTTTGCTTAAAATTATACATTTTTGTCAGTACTGTTTTTTCAGACATTAAAATAAATTTTACATAAAACCATGTGAATATGTTTTTTAGTCAGTACTTGATTTTTTTCAAGGGCTTGACAGTATGCATTGAAAACCTACTAGTTGCAATAAGCGTAAAGTACATGCAAAACAAAACGCAACATGGAAATAGTCAAAGTCTTCTTGTTTCGTGAATATATGTATATTATTTGTTTTCTTTATTTCTTGGACTTCATACAGTCTATGAGTTGTTTCTGGGGGAGTGCAAGCCTCTGGGGTTAGCATCCCACTATCAGTGACTGCATATTATGTCTGTTCTTTTGTGACTGGGTTATCTCACTCAGGATGATCTTTTCTAGATGCAGCCATTTTCTTAAGAATTTGGTTAAGTCATTGTTTCTGGTGGCTGAGTAGTATTCCATTGTGTATATGTACACAATTTTTGTATCCATTCGTCTTCTGAAGGACATCTGGGTTCCTTCCAGCTTCTGGCTATTATAAATAGAGCTGCTATGAACATTGTGGTGCATATATCTTTGTTGTGTATTAAAGTGTCTCTGGGGTATATGCCCAGAAGTGGAATAGCTGGGTCTTCAGGTAGTACTATATCCAATTTTCTGAGGTATCGCCAGACAGATTTCCAGACTGGTTGTATTAGCTTGCAATCCCACCAACAGTGGAGAAGTGTTCCTCTTTCTCTGCAGCCTCGCCAGCATCTGCTGTCATCTGAGTTTTGGATCTTGGCCAATCTGACTGGTGTGAGGTGGAATCTCAGGGTTGTTTTGATTTGCATTTCCCTGATGGCTAAGGATGTCGAGCATTTCCACAGATGTTTCTCGGACATTTGGTGTTCCTCAACTGAAAATGATTTGTTTAGCTCTGTACCCCATTTTTTAATAGGGTTATTTGATTCTCTGGTTTCTAGCTTTTTGAGTTCCTTGTACACATTGGATATTAGACCTCTATCTGATGTGGTGTTGGTAAAGATCTTTTCCCATTCTGTTGGTTGCCGTTTTGTTTTCTTGACAATGTCCTTAGCCTTACAGAAACTTTGCAATCTCATTAAGTCCCATTTGTTAATCTTTGACCTTAGAGCTTGAGCCATTGGTGTTTTGTTCAGGAAATTTTCTCCTGTGCCTATGTGTTCTAAGGTTTTCCCTACTTTCTCATCTAATAGTTTCAGTGTATCTGGTTTAATGTGGAGATCTTTAATCTACTTACACTTGAGCTTTGTACAAGGAGATAAGAACGGGTCCATTTTCATTCTTTTGCATGTTGAGTGCCAGTTGGACCAGCACCATTTGTTGAATAGGCTGTCCTTTTTCCATTGAATGTTTACTGCTCCTTTGTCAAGAATCAAGTGACCATATACATGAGGGCTCATTTCTGGATCTTCTATTCTATTCCATTGATCCACTTGCCTATTTCTGTACCAGTACCATACAGTTTTCAGCACAATTGCCTTGTAATATAGCTTGAGGTCAGAAATAGTGATTTCCGCAGATGTTTTTTTGTTGTTGAGGATGGATTTCGCTATTCTAGGTCTTTTGTTATTCCATATGAAATTTCACATTGATCTTTCCAATTCCATGAAGAACTGGGTTGGAATTTTGATGGGGATTGCATTGAATCTGTAGATTGCTTTTGGTAGGATGGCCATTTTTTAGATGTTGATCTTTCCAATCTATGAGCATGGGAGATCTTTCCATTTTCTGAGATCCTCCTCAATTTCTTTCTTTAGAGGTTTGAAGTTCTTGTCATACAGGTCCTTCACTTCCTTAGTTAGAGTCACACCAAGGTATTTCATAGTTTTTGTAACTATTGTGAAGGGTACCTTTTCACTAATTTCTTTCTCCACATGTTTGTCCTTTGAGTATAGGAAGGCTACTGATTTGTTTAAGTTAATTTTGTATCCGGCCACTTTGCTGAACTTGTTTATCAGCTGTAGGAGTTCTCTGGTGGAATTTTTGGGGTCACTCAAGTACACTATCATGTCATCGGCAAAGAGTGATGTTTTTATCTCTTCCTTTCCGATTTGTATCCCCTTGATCTCCATTTGCTGTCTAATTGCTCCAGCCAGGACACCCAGTACTATGTTAAATAGGTAGGGAGAGAGTGGGCAGCCTTGTCGAGTCCCTGATTTTAGTGGGATTGCTTCAAGTTTCTCGCCATTAAGTTTGATGTTGGCTGTTGGTTTGCTGTATATTGCTTTTATTAAGTTTAAATATGGGCCTTGGATTCCTGTTCTTTCCAGGACTTTCTCAGCGTCTAGTGAGATGACCATGTGATTTTGGTCTTTAAATTTGTTTATATGGTGGATTACATTGATGGATTTCCTTATGTTAAACTATCCCTGCATCCCAGGAATGAAGCCTACTTGGTCATGATGAATGATGGTTTTGATGTGTTCTTGGATTCGGTTTGCAAGGATTTTGTTGAGTATTTTTGCATCAATGTTCATAAGTGAGATTGGTCTGAAGTTCTCTTTCCTTGTAGGGTCTTTGTGTGGCTTAGGTACGAGGGTTATTGTAGCCTCAAAAAATGAGTTTGGTAATATTCCATCTGATTCTATCTTTTGGAATAGTTTGGCGAATATTGGTGTTATATCCCCAATAAATGTCTGATAAAATTCTGCACTGAACCCGTCTGGACCTGGGCTTTTTTTGGTTGGGAGGCTTTTGATGACTTCTTCTATTTCTTTAGGTGTTATAGGGTTATTTAGATGGTTTACTTGGTCCTGGTTAAACTTTGGGACCTTGTATCTGTCTAGGAATTCGTCCATTTCCTCCAGATTTTCCAATTTTGTGGAGTATAAGTTTTTGTAGTAGGATCTGATGATTTCTTGAATTTCCTTTGTTTCAGTTGTTATGTCACCACTTTCCTTTCTTAATTTGTTAATTTGGATACTCTCTCTTTGCCCTTTAGTTAGTCTGGCTAGGGGTTTATCAATCTTGTTGATTATCTCAAATAACCAACTCTTGGTTTTGTTGATTTTTTCAATGTTTTTTTTTTTTTTTTGTTTCTATTTGGTCTATTTCTGCCCTAATTTTGATTATTTCTTGCCATCTACTCTTTTTGTGTATATCTGCATCCTTTTGTTCTAGGGCTTTTAGCTGTGCTGTCAGGTTGCTGATGTGAGCTCTCTCCAGTATCTTCTTGGAAGCACTTAGGGCTATGAGTTTTCCTCTCAATACTGCTTTCATTGCATCCCATAGGTTTGGGTATGTTGTGTTATCATTTTCATTGAATTCTAGAAAGTCCTTAATTTCTTTCTTTATTTCTTCTTTGACCCTGCGATTCTTTAACAGAGTGCTGGTTAGTTTCCATGTGTATGTGGGCATTTTGTTGTCTTTGTTGTTGTTAAAGACCAGCCGTAGAACATGGTGATCTGAGAGGATGCATGGGAGTATTTCAATCTTCTTATATCGATGAAGGCTCGTTCTGTGTCCAATTATTTGGTCAATTTTCGAGATGGGGTGGTGAGAAGAAGGTGTATTCTTTTACTTTAGGATTGTATGTTCTGTATATATCTATTAATTCTAGTTGGTTCAAAGTCTCTTTTAGTTTTGCAGTGTCCTTGTTCAGTTTCTGTTTCCCTGATCTGTCCATTGGTGAGAGTAGGGTATTAAAGTCTCCCACTATTATTGTGTGGGGTGAAATATATTTTTTTAGTAGAGTTTCTTTTATGAATGTGGGTGATTTTTTATTTGGAGCATATATGTTAAGGATTGAGAGTTCCCCCTGACAGATTTCCACGGTAATGAGTAAAAAGTGTCCTTCTTTATCTTTTTTGATAACTTTTGGTTGGAAATTTACTTTATTCGATATTAGAATAGCCACTCCAGCTTGTTTCTTGGAGCTGTTTGCTTGGAAGTTTTTTTCCCACCCTTTTACTCTGAGATAGTGTCTGTCTCTGTCTCTGAGATGAGTTTCCTGTATGCAGTAAAAGACTGGATTTTGTTTATGTATCCAGTCTGATAGTCTATGTCTCTTTATTGGGGAGTTGAGACCATTTATGTTAATAGATATAAAGGAATAGTTGTTTCTGTTTTCTGCCATTTTTGCTTTTTTGGGTTGAGTTGTGTCTGTGTTTTGTTCTTCTTTTAGTTTTCTTGTTTAGGAGTTTTCTTGTTTTTACTAAGCTGTATTTTCCCTCCTTGTATTGGGTTTTCCACCTATAATTTGTTGTTGTGCTGGGTTTGTAGTCAGATATTGTGTGAATTTTGATTTGTCTTGAAATATCTTTGTCTCTCCATCGATGGTGATTGATAGTTTTGCTGGGTATAGCAGCTTGGGCTGGCACTTGTGCTCTCTTAAGGAGTGCATGATGTCTGTCCAGGCTCTTCTAGTTTTCATAGTCTCTGTTGATAATTCGGGTGTGAGTCTGATTGGTCTGCCTTTATATGTTACTTGACCTTTTTCCCTTACTGCTTTTACTATTCTTTCTTTACTTTGGGCACTTGATGTTTTTACTATTATGTGTCAGGAAGTATTTCTTTTCTGGTCCAACCTATTTGGAGTTCTGAAGGCTTCTTTTATGCTCGTGATCATCTCATTCTTGAGGGTAGAGAAGTTTTCTTCTATGATTTTGTTGAAGATATTTACTGTGCCTCTTAGTTGATACTCTTCTCCCTCTTCTATTCCTATTATCCTTAGGTTCGGTCTTCTCATTGTGTCTTGTATTTCCTGGACATTTTGGGTTAGGAGCTTTTTGTTTTTTGCATCTTCTCTGGCTGTTTTGTCTATGTTTGCAATGTTGTCTTCTGCCCCTGAGATTCTCTCCTCGATCTCTTGTAATCTGTTGGAAATGCTTGCTTCTGTGACTCCTGATTTCTTTTTTTGGTGTTCTGACTCTAGGCTTATCTCTTTTAGCGCTTTGTTTATTGTGTCAATTTCTGTTTTAATTTCCCTCTTCCATTCCTTTATTTCTTTGGTTCTGTTTTCCTCTCGTTCTTTGAGTTCTTTGAGTGTTTTTCTTGTTTCTTCTTTAAAAGCTTCTGAATCTTTTTGCTTTTCCTCCCTTTCTTGTTTAAGTAACTCTATCAGCGTCTTGAGGCATGATTTCATGTCTGTTTCTTCTTTTTCTGGAGTGTTTGGAATTCCGATGTTTGCTACTATCGGAGAGCTGGGTTCTGGTGTTGCTAGATTGTCTTGGTTTCCTTGGGATATACTCTTTCTCTTTCCTCTTGCCATTTTGTTGTCAGTGATATGTTCTTGCCTTTCCCTTGTATCTGGTCTGTGTCCCTGGTACACTTTCCGTGTCCACTCCGCAGAGATCTCTCTACTCCCCGGCAGCCCAGGTTCCGGGTGGCAGCTGAGCCAGGCTCCGCTCTGCGTCCTGAAGTCGCCTCCGGGTGGGAACAGACGTTCCTAAGATCTGTTCCTGGTCACAGATGCTCAGCCTCTCCGAGCCACCTTTCTGGCTGGCAGGTGGGCCAGGCTCCGCTCTGCGTCCTGAAGTCGTCTCCGGGTGGGAACAGAAGTTCCTAAGATTTGTTCCCGGTCACTGGATCGGGGAGGACAGGGCAGGTCAGGGCAGGGGGTGCCCTTTCCGTGTGCACTCCACAGTGATCCCTCTGTTCCCCAGCAGCCTAGGTCTCCCACTCACCAGTTGCTCAGCCTGTACGAGCCGCCTTTCTGGTTGGCAGTTGGGCCAGGCTCCGCTCTGCGTCCTGAAGTCGTCTCCGGGTGGTAACAGAAGTTCCTAAGATCTGTTCCCGGTCACAGTTACTCAGCCTGTACGAGCCGCCTTTCCCGGTTATTTTCTTTATATTAGTAGTTGACATATTTTTCTGGAATGTACATAAAACACACACACACACACACACATACAGACACACAAACACACACACACACACACACACACACACAAGTAATTCTGTGATAATTCTTGGTGTAGGTCATGGCCAACCTCTCCTTTTTATAAAGATACTCGCCATTAATGTCTAGTAGACATAAAATATGTCACCTTAAGAAAACTTGTAAACCGTCAGGACCCAATGTGCTTAATGTCCTTGTAGGTGGTGCTCTTGCCTATGGTCACATTTCACTGAAATGAAAACCTAGCACCCTGGACACTTACTGGTCATATGCTTATTTAATAAACTTGACTGTAGGAACTGCTCCAAATTTAATTGAAATTGAAATTCATTCATTTCTATAGTGATCCTCAAAAACATCTGTATCATCAAATATGAAGGAATAACTAGAGAAATAAATTGTGGTTCTTTTATTTATTTGTTTGGGATTTTGTATTGTATCAATAATAATATAAATAGTTCCTCTGATACTTAACTCCTTACTATGATTATTTAGTTATATGGATTCTAGAAGCATTCCTTCATATGTATCTCAGCTTCCGTCACTTATCAGAGTATAATTTTCCACTTAAGGCTTCTCAGGGGATGGTAAATGATAAACAGAAGAATCTACCACATTGTGCTTCGAACACAGAAGCATATGTTTATGACTTTGTGGAAAAATACATTGAAAATTCAATACAAGATTTGCTCTTCGGTCTCTAAAATCAAACCTATAATTCACTGGAGGATGTTTTGTTTTTGAAATTGCATATCAGGAAGCTGTCCTTCATCTTAATGTTGGCACGTTTGATGTACAAAAACAGAACATGGAGCTTAGACTTCCTCTTGATCTGCTATTATTTCACTTCATCTTCTCAGGGAAAAAAAAAACTGTCATGAAAATCCAGGCAAGAAGACAAATGACTTTTTTACAGACAGATGTATGAATGTGATATTTCCAGCCCTAAGCATATACAAGGTGTGGTGACAATAAACCAAGAACAGAATTGCCTTTCACAAGTGGCACAAAGAAACTCTGTACACATTTTAAAAAGAAAAATTATCTTTAAATATCTATTCTGTAATTGCAAATGTGCAAATACCCAAGAGATCACATTTCAAAATATTTTCTGTAGCACTATTCCAGTGAAAAATAAATGAAATTAAGTTGATTGAGCAGTAGGAAATTCAATTCTAGACAGGAACTGTCAGGCTGTTCTCATCCATCTTGGCAACAAGGATATCAATCATTGTTTCTGCCTTGCCTACAGTCACAGGTTTCTTACTCCCAGATGTGGATGGCGAAACTGTTAAAGGATTGAGTTCTCTCTGCCTTTCTCATGTTTTATCTTTCAATGCATCTAAGGCTTCTACTGAGAAAAGGAAAAAAAATTTGTTACCCATAACAAACAGTCTTCAGCGACTTGGAAGTAAAAGTGCTTGAAAATGCAGAATGCCACCTTTATTACTTCTTACAAGAGGGCACCTACAAATAAGACTGTGTTTTAATATGAATATACTAGCTACTATGTTTTTCTATACATGCTTCTTAAATATAAATCAGTTTTGCTCTCTGTAATAGGTTTATTTCTAAAGCTAAAAGCCTTGAGAGACAATTATGGACTATGTAGTTCACATCCCATTCCTTTCTTGCCCTCCTTTGATTGTACTGTTCTCTGAGGACCCTTGCATTATATCACTAGGATTCTATGACAGTTCTCACCCCATCCCCATGAACCTTAGGTTTTTTCCCTATCCTCTGACACTTGTCTTTCTATTTAAATAACCTACAGCAGTCAACACACCCCCCACAAACATACACATGATTAATCAAGATTTAAGTTATTTTTCTGTTTCCTCTTTAAGGGCTTCTACTTGTTAACATGTCTCCTGGTTCTCCTGTAATTCTTTAAGGTGATTCTCAAAGCTCTCCTTCATCAACATGAATTATGATTTTTAAGTCCAAATCTTGTTTTCCTGCTGTGTTGGGATATCAGTATTTGCTGTGCTGAAATAACTGGGTTCTGATGTTGCCAGGTTGACTTGGTTTCTGTTTCTTAGGTTCTCATACTTCCTTCTTGCCATCTTTTTATCTGTGATGCTAGATGATCTTGTTGTTTCTGTCTGGAGTTTGTCTCTCCTGTGGGTCTGTGGCCTGTTAGGCTCAAAAGGAGATTACTTCTGGGTGTACAACTCTCTGTAGGTAGACTGTAAGTTCTGATGATCCTTGGTCGGTTCTGGCTCTGGGAATAGATGAGGGCCAGAACAGTCAGTTCCCAAGCACCTCCAATATACCTGCAACCGGAGAGTTCCTGGTGGTCTTTTCCCAGATTTTTCATGGAAAGAAAGTGGAGTATCACTCATGTTCAGACATGTGTTATGCAGTTGCATCATTTCTAACTCCACCAGTCCAACCATAGTCTTTCCATTGGCTTTTAAATTCACAACCTTATATTCTTTTATTATTACTTTTCCATAAGAAGGAAATTGGTGGGTCTTCTTTCCACTTTGCAAGGAGGATGAGCCAGTTTTTATTCTGTAGTTCTCACAGCTTGCTCAGACATATGGTAAAAACATGCAAAGGTTGGTAGTTTCAGCATGCCACTTAACAATCAATATACATCAATGTATGTATACACACAAATACACATACATACACATATACACATATACACACAGACAGACAAACACACTCACAAATGAATAGGCTGTAGATATAAAGGTCACATGAGAAAAAATGTATCCAATAACAGAACCAAGAGAAAATGAAGTGTGAGTGTATCATGTTTATTTTGGACTACAGCTTAGGCTAGAAGAAGAACCTGGCTTAATATGGTGTCAATATAAGCTATCCATATGACTGAAATCCTTCAGAACTCATGATTATCCTTTGGCCTCATATATTAAACTTGAAGGTTACAGCATATTTGTTCTTGACAAAAAGATAATGTAAAGCCTATGAGTTTCAATATATATATATATATATATATATATATATATATATATATATATATATATATATATATAACAAAATAATTTAAGTGGCCAAGTTGACAAATCATCTTGATCTTTTGTAAAATAGATTTGAAGTTTCACAAAAACCTATATAAACCTGACTTAAATTTTGATGGATGCTATAATGACCCTTAAAAATGACTTCTAAAATATTGACTGTGGAATTTGTGGCTATTTTAGTTATGAAATATTTCCAATCATCCTGTCTTAAAGATAGCTATAAAAATTAGGCTGTACAATTTTGATGGCAACCTTCTTATATAGTCTTATTAATTCTTTTTTCCCTCTTGACTTATAGAATACATACAAATGTGTAAAAATGTTATGTATGTATCCATACATGTATGTCAATTAAATAATAATACATGTTTATTAAGACTGAATTTATCTAAAATTTATTTATGCTATTCATTCAAATACAGTTTTGAAATGCTAATTTGTTATTTCTAAAAGCATATATATATACATATGTTTTTATATGTAATATATATAATCCATTATTTATTTCAGTTCTTTGGTATTTTGAGAACATATGTGGCCATATAAAAGTATCAAACAGCCTAAATCTGAAGTTACAGAAAAGTGTGACTTGCAAGGTACATACTAGAAATTGAATCTGGGTCCTTAGAAAGAGAAGGCAATGCTCTTAACTGCTGAGCCAAATCTCTAGATCAAGCAAGACCTTTTTAAAACATGAAGATAGATAAATAGATAGATAGATAGATAGATAGATAGATAGATGATAGATATATAGATAGATAGAGAGATAGATAGATAGATAGAGAGATAGATATAGATATATAGAGAGATAGATAGATATGTGGAACTAAATGATGCCTATGTACCAGAATTGTTGGGGTTTCTTCAATTACTACATAATGTTCTCTATAAATGCTTTTGTTTCATCTGTGAAATTGTAATTGTAACTTTAATTCTTTTCTCCCAATCTAGTAACAAATATATAAGGTGTTTCATCGATATTATCAGCAGTGTTCCAATGAACTCCAAAGTTCTAAACTTACTTTGTTCCTTGAATTCTAATTTGGAATATTTACATCTTTACAAAGAGTCAATACAAAGTGATCAAATCCCAATACATGTAAACATAAACACACACACACACACACACACACACACACACACTCACATACACACACACACACACACATCATTGTACAGATTCAGCTGTTTTTATTTCTAGATTAATAAGAACTCATATGTATATTTAAGAACAAATAAATATTTGTTGGCATGATTTATTATGTATTTATTATAACTACAAAATAATCAATGATTGATTATGAAATTATTTGTGATTGAATTAAGAGTCAACCTAAAATTTTCAGGGTAGTGACATTTGGGGCAGAGAACAGGGCTTGGCCCATCTGAGAGCTGGACCAGCAGTTCCCAAAGGTTAAGGCCTGATGAGAAGGAGATCCCAGCAGCCAGGGAGCAGAGAGAACTCTACCAAGTGTGCAATGAAAGTGTGCCCTTGCCCTGCCTGATCCAGGGACCAGGAAACAAGCATTTGGACCTCTGTTCCTACATAGCGGCTTTGGAGCACAGAACATGGCTCAGACCATTAGCCACAGAGGAGTGAAGATCCAGACCACAGACCAGGTAAAAGGGCAAGGCAAGAATATATCACTGAAAACAAGATGGCAAGAGGAAAGTGAAAGAGCATACTCCAAAGAAACCCAGACAACCTGGCAACACCAGTACCCAGCTCTCTCATCACAACAAACACTGGAATGCCAAACACTCTAGAAAAAGAAGATGAAGACCTAAAATCATACCTCAAGGCACTGATAGAGATTCTTAAACAAGAATGAGAGGAAAAGCAAAAAGAATCAGAATCTTTTAAAGAAGAAACAAGAAAAACACTCAAAGAACTCAAAGAACTAGAGAGAACAGAATCAAAAACATGAAGGAATGGAAGAAGCAATTTAAAATGGAAAATGATACAATAAAGAAAACACTAAAAGCGATAACCATAGAGGTAGAACACCTAGAAAAGAAATCAGGAGTCACAGAAGCAAGCATTTCAAAAAACTACAAGAGATGGAAGAGAGAATCTCGGAGGCCGAAGACAACATTGTAAACATAGACAAAACAGCCAGAGAAGATGCAAAAACCAAAAAGTTCCTAACCAAAAATATCCAGGAGATCCAGGACACAATGAGAAGACCAAACCTAAGGATAATAGGAATAGCAGAGGGAGAAGAATATCAACTAAAAGGCACAGAAAATATCTTCAACAAAATCTAAGAAGAAAACTTCCCTGAGATGACCACTAGCATAAAAAGAAGCCTTCAGAACTACAAATAGGTTGGACCAGGAAAAAAATACCTCCTGACACATAATAATCAAAACACCAAGTGCCCAAAGCAAAGAAAGAATACTAAAAGCAGTAAGGGAAAAAGGTCAGGTAACATATAAAGGCCAACCAATCAGAATCACACCCGATTTCTCAAAAGAGACTATGAAAGCTAGAAGAGCCTGGACAGACATCATGCAGACCCTAGGAGAGCACAGGTTCCAGCCCAAGCTGCTATACCCAGCAAAACTATCAATAACCATAGATGGAGAAATAAAAATATTTCAAGACAAATCTAAATTAACACAATATCTGACCACAAACCCAGATATACAATGAATTATAGGTGGAAAACCAAATAAAATGAGAGGAACTACATCCTAGTAAAAAAAGAAAAAAAAAAAAAAAAAAAAAAAAAACTCATAAGCAAGAAAACCAAAAGAAGAAAGAGACACAGACACAACTCAAACTTCAAAAGCAATAATAGCAGGAAACAGCAACAACTATTCCTTGATATCTATTAAAATAAATGGACTCAACTCCCCAATAAAGAGACATAGGCTATCAGACTGGATACATAAAAAATAACCAGCATTTTTCTGCATACAAGAATCTCTTCTCATATACAAGACAGACACTATTTCAGAGTAAAAGGTTGGGAAAAAACTTCCAAGCAAACAAACACAAGAAGCAAGCTGAAGTGGCTATTCTAATATTGAATAAATAAATTTCCAACCAAAAGTTATCAAAAAAGATAAGGAAGGACACTTTTTACTCATTACAGTGGAAATCAGTCAGAAGGAACTCTCAATCCTTAACATATATGCTCCAAATACAAAAGAACACACATTCAGAAAAGAAACCCAACTAAAGTTGAAGAAATACATTTCACCCCACACAATAACAGTGGGAGATTTTAATACCCCACTCTCACCAATGGACAGATCATGCAAACAGAAACTGAAAATGGACACTGTAAAACTACCAGAGATTATGAACCAACTGGAATTAATGGATATCTATAAAAAATATAATCCTAAAGTAAAAGAATACAACTTCTTCTCAGATCCAATGGCACTTTCTCAAAAATTGACCACATAATTGGACAGAGAACCAGCCTAAATCGATACAAGAAGATTGAAGTATTCTTATGCATCCTCTCAGAACACCATGGGCTAATACTGGACTTTAACCACAACAAAGACAACAAAGAGCCAACATACACATGGAAACTAAACAAAACACTGTTAAATGATACCAGGGTCAAAGAAGAAATATAGAAAGAAATTAAGGATTTTCTAGAATTCAATAAAAACGAAAACACAATATACCCATATATAGGATGCAATGAAAGCAGTACTGAGAGGAAAACTTATAGCCCTGAGCAATTCCAAAAAGAAACTGGAGAGAGCATAGATCAGCAACTTGTCAGCATAGCTAAAAGCTCTAGAACAAAAGGAAGCAGATACACCCAAGAGGAGTAGATGCAAAATAATCAAAATTAGGGCAGAAATACACCAAATAGAAACAAAATAAACCATGAAAAGAATCAACAAAACCAAGTGCTGGTTCTTTGAGAAAATCAACAAGATTGATAAACCCTTAGCCAGAGTAACTAGAGGGCAAAGAGAGAGTATACAAATTAGCAAACTCAGAAAGGAAAGTGGAGACATAACAACTAAAAACTAGGAAGTTCAAGAAATCATCAGATCCTACTACAAAAGCATATACTCCACAAGTTGGAAAATCTAAAGAAAATGGATGAATTCCTAGACAGATACAAAATCCTAAAATTAAACCAAGACCAGGAAAACCATCTAAATAATCCCATAACACCTAAAGAAATAGAAGAAGTCATTTAAATGCTCCCAACAAAAAACTCCCAGGTCCAGACATGTGAAATTCAGAATTTTATCAGATATTTAATGCAGACATAACACCAATACTCTCCAAAGTATTTCACAAGATAGAATCAAATAGAATACTACATAACTCATTTTTTGAGGCTACTATAACCCTCATTCCTAAACCATATAAAAAGACCCTACAAAGAAAGAGAACTTCAGACCAATCTCACTTATGAACATTGATGCAAAAATACACAAAAATTCCTTGCAAACCGAATCCAAGAACACATCAAAATGATCATTCACCATGACCAAGTAGGGTTCATCCATGGGATGCAGGGATGGTTTAATATAAGGAAATCCATCAATGTAATCCACCATATATACAAACTCAAAGAACAAAATCACATGGTCATCTCACTAGATGCTAAGAAAGCATTTGACAAAATTCAACACCCCTTCATGTTAAAAGTCCTGGAAAGAACAGGAATCCAAGGTCCATACCTAAACATAATAAAAGCAATATGCAGCAAACCAACATCCAACATCAAACTTAACAGTGGGAAACTTGAAGCAATCCCACTAAAATCAGGGACTCGACAAGGCTGCCCTCTCTCCCCCTACCTATTCAACATAGTACTGGAAGTCCTGGCTGGAGCAATTAGATAGCAATAGGAGATCAAGGGGATACAAATCAGAAAGGAATAAGTAAAAACATCACTCTTTGCCAATGACATGATAGTGTACTTAAGTGACCCCACAAATTATACCAGAGAACTACTACAGCTAATAAACAAGTTCAACAAAGTGGATGGATATAAAATTAACTCAAACAAATCAGTAGCATTCCTATATTCAAAAGACAAACATGTGGAGAATGAAATTAGGGAAAAGATACCCTTTACAGTAGTCAAGAAAATATGAAATACCTTGTTGTGACTCTAACTAAGCAAGTGAAGGACCTGTATGACAAGAACTTCAAACCTCTAAAGAATGAAATCGAGGAAGATCTTAGAAAAATGGAAAGATCTCCAATGCTCATGAATTGGAAGGAATAACATTTTAAAAATGGCAATCCTTCCAAAAGCAATCTACAGATTCAATGCAATCCCCATAAAAATTCCAACCTAGTTCTTCATTGAGTTGATAAGATTAATCTGCAATTTCATCTCGAATAACAAAAGACCTAGAATAGCGAAATCCATCCTCAATAAAAAGAAAACTGCAGGAATCACTATCCCTGACCTCAAGCTATATTACAAGGCAATTGTGTTGAAAACTGCATGGTACTGGTACAGAAATAGGCAGGAGGATCAATGGAATAGAATAGAAGATCCAGAAATGAGCCCTCATTTATATGGTCACCTGATTTTTGACAAAGGAGCCATAAGCAATCAATGGAAAAAGGACAGCCTGTTCAACAAATGGTGCTGGTCCAACTGGCACTCAGCATGCAACTGAATTAAAATATATCCTTTTTTATCTCCTTGTACAAAGCTCAAGTGTAAGTGGATCAAAGATCTTCACATTAAACCAGATATACTGAAACAATTAGATGATAAAGTACGGAAAACCTTAGAACACATAGGCACAGGAGAAAATTTCCTGAACAGAACACCAATGGCTCAAGCTCTGAGGTCAAAGATTAACAAATGGTTCTTAATGAGATTGCAAAGTTTCTGTATGGCTAAGGACATTGTCAAGAAAACAAAAAAGCAGCCAACAGAATGGGTAAAGATCTTTACCATCTCCACATCAGATAGAGGCCTAATATTCAAGGTATACAATGAACTCAAAAAGCTAGACACCAGAGAATCAAACAATCCTATTAAAAAATTGAGTACAGATCTAAACAAAACGTTCTCAGTTGAGGAATATCAAATGGCTGAGAAACTAAGGAAGTGCTCCTCATCCTTAGCCATCAGGGAAATGCAAATCAAAACAACCCTGAGATTCCACCTCACACCAGTCAGATTGGCCAAGATCCAAAACTCAGATGACAGCAGATGCTGGTGAGGTTGTGAAGAAAGAGGAACACTTCTCCACTGTTGTTGGGGTTGTAAACTGATACTACCACTCTGGAAATCAGTCTGGCGATTCCTCATGAAAATTGGACATAGTACTACCTGAAGATCCATGTATTCTACTTCTGGGCATATATCCCAGAGACACTCCAATATACAACAAAGATACATGCCCCACAATGTTCATATCAGCTCTATTTATAATAGCCAGAAGCTGTAAAGAACCCAGATGTCCTTCAGTAGATGAATGGATACAAAAATTGTGGTACATTTACACAATGATGTACTACTCAGCCATCAGAAACTATGACTTAACCAAATTCTTAAGAAAATGGTTGTATATAGAAAATATCATCCTGAGTGAGATAACCCAGTCACAAAAGAACAGACATAATATGCAGTCACTGATAGTGGGATGCTAACCCCAGAAGCTCGAACTGCCCCAGAAACAACTCACAGACTGTATGAAGTTCAAGATAAACAAAGAAAAACAAAGAAAAAAAAAAGAAAACATCATGTTCAGTCCTTACACAGAAAGAAATCTTTGACTAATTCTGTGTTACATTCTTTTTTACATGTACTTTTTGCTCACTGTAACTAGTAAGATCTTAATGCAGAGTATCAAACCTAAAAAAAAAGAAAAAAAAAAAAAAGCCAAGCACTGACATAATTGTATTTATATACATTTACGCAAAAAAATGTTGAAAATTTTTTTATTTTGTCTTTGTTTTTTAAAATAAAGTTTAAAAAATAAATATTAATAATGACATAATTGAAAAAAAGACCAACTGTGAATTGTCTATGAATTTAATTGATATTTGCTTAGAAACCCAGAAAAACAGACGCTCAAAAACCATACTCTATGTGTATGCACACATTTGGGTTGATGTTTCCCTTTTTTGTATCATATTCATAGATATATGTTTGCTCAAATTCCCATTCAGGTATATGATGAAGTATATTGTTCTACTCCTATTATATAACAAACAGTATTGGCAAAAGAGGTCATTTTCACATCATAAATAATTCCCTAAAATACCAGAAATATTTTATTAACATGCTATTCTGAGAGAAGTATGAGTTATATAAAAATGATTTCCTACAAAATTTATATCAGAGCATCAATAATGGTATAGAACGAAGGCTGACTGAAATATGTGATGAACACTCTCATCAACACAATGTCTTAAGGATGCACAGAGTACTACAAAGGAAACTATTAATGCTATCCTCCCTCTCCAGTGATCTCAGAGCTAGTCTCTGTATATTAGACATTTTGTAGAAGGGATAACTAACTATTAGGGCAATAGGGAATGTTCAGTGGGTATACAGAGGGTAGCAGGCTGATTGTATTTAAACTTTCACCACCAGTAGGGAGCAATGGTGATCAGTGAAATCTCTACTTAACATTAAGTATGTAGATTTAAGGCGTGTTTTTATGTGTGTATAGTCTTCTGGCTTATCATCATGTCAGTAGTTGTTGGATGCTTAGATCAGCTAGTAAGCAGTGAGAAGACTGTAAGTATGCAAGTGTAGACAGTTTCAGATGCTTAGTCTCTGCCACTGAAATAATGATTATGCAAGTCAGGAACATAAGAACGGGAACAGAACTGTTTGGACAATATTCAGTCCTGGTGAAAAGGTAGGGTCACAGAGGATGTGGATGGCTGTGAAACTCTGGTGTCATTTTAATTGTCTTTGATTATTATCACGAAATTTTCCCAATGGAGTCTAGCTGTGGTTCTTGTTCCACTTATGGCCCTTTGTCCAGACTGATGTCTTAGTTTTCAAATATGTTTGGGTTTTGGTGATAAACTTTAGGCAACATCACTTCTGTACTTAAGAATCTTAGCTTAATTGAGGAAAAACTACATATTTGCACAACTGCATCCCCGGAAATTTTACTTAATTAATATTAGAGAAGTTTACATACTCGCTAATTACTGTTTGTGAAATTTTATCATAATAGAATCTGAATCCTTGGGTACCTTGGAATCATGAAACCATTCCTCGCTAGAGGAAATGATGAGACCAGGACACCAAGACGCATGGTTAAAATATGGAAAAACTGTGAGTTTCTTCTTCTTCTTCTTCTTCTTCTTCTTCTTCTTCTTCTTCTTCTTCTTCTTCTTCTTCTTCTTCTTCTTCTTCTTCTTCTTCTTCTTCTTCTTCTTCTTCTTCTTCTTCTTCTTCTCCTTCTCCTTCTCCTTCTCCTTCTCCTTCTCCTTCTCCTTCTCCTTCTCCTTCTCCTTCTCCTTCTCCTTCTCCTTCTCCTTCTCCTTCTCCTTCTCCTTCTCCTTCTCCTTCTCCTTCTCCTTCTCCTTCTCCTTCTCCTTCTCCTTCTCCTTCTCCTTCTCCTTCTCCTTCTCCTTCTCCTTCTCCTTCTCCTTCTTCTTCTTCTTCTTCTTCTTCTTCTTCTTCTTCTTCTTCTTCTTCTTCTCCTTCTTCTTTTTATTCTTTTTAACGAGGGAATAGCACGTTCACAAATTGATGTGGGTTGGTGAGTTTAAGAAAAGAAATGTGCTAACAAAGTTCTGAGTCCTGAGTTTCCTGAAACAATACATTGCAGTGACATAATATTCATATTAACTGTATTTCTCTCAATTTTCCTGACAGTGTGGCATATTCTAGTTCTTGTATGCATCCCTGATGGGAAAGCAATTCTAGTTTGTATTCCCACTAGCTTCTGTCATACGTTACTCTTTTTATTTTTTTATTTTTTTTGTGTTGTTTGGAAAAAGAAAGATAAATGTATAAATTTTCAGCATTTTTGCATGAAAGTATACGAATGCATTTTTAAGGTTTTAACTAAGTACGTGTGGGTACATATACATATAGATATATATCTAACAACAATATAGAAAAAGAGGCTACTAATTTGAGGGGCTAGGAGAGAGACTAGGAGGGGCTGTAGGGAGGAAAGGGGGATGTGATACAATTCTATTTTAATTAAAATATATTCCTTTTTGTTGAACTTCAAAAAAACAAAATTGGTGTTATAAATTATATTATATAATGCATTTTTTACTGAAGAAACTCAACATCTGAATTTTTGCACCTAGATTGTCTTACAAAATATTACGTGACTAACATGTTGACTCATAAAAATAAAGAACAAGAGAATAAAAGAAGAAAGTTAGAATTTTAAATAGTATTTTGAAAATGTAAATTTAGAAATAAAATTATTATGTATATTAAAGAGATTAACCTAAGACACACACACACAGACACAGACACACACACACACACACACACATTGTGACAAATTAAACCTGTTCCATGGGACATAATGATGTTCCTACCGAACGAACTTTAGTTCTCATTTTCTCCTGTCAGTAGATTGGGATTAAAGATGGTATATAACCGTATAAGGTTATAATGGTACCTTTATTCAATTTTGTAGCATAAAAACAAATTTCCTGGGGCTGTACAATTTATAAACAAGAATTTATTCTGTGGGTACTTTATGTGAGGATTTTAAAGATAAATGTGCTATCTCAGGCAAGTCTTCTTTTGCATATTCTGGAAAGCTCAGATTCCGAACCCTTATGTAGCATAAGACAGGACTAGAAATCTGTAACTTTAAGAAACCTGCATAGAAGATGTCCTGTAATATATTTGACCTGACCAATGAGTAGGAGCCTATAGAGCTCATTTTCCCACTCTAACTGTATCTAGTTTTCAACCTTTGGTGAAGAGGTAGAGCTTGGGCAAACAAAGTATACAGACAGATTTCAGCTTTCTTACTTCTTGCTACTTATAATAAGGAAATAGTATGAGTTTCAATATTTATCAAAGACCGTGGAGTATCACAGAAAGCAAAACTCATTTTCCAGTGTTGGCAGCTTGAAAAGAAAAATGGAAAAACAAACAAACAAAAAAAAAACATTTCAGCTGATTCTAAACACTAACTTGTTTTCCCAGTACTGCTTGACTTGGAATTTGTTTTATATATAAACCAAAGACTCATATTATTGTCCAATAAAATGAAAGATATACATATATCTTACATAATGTATATATTTATATGTATATAATATATATGTAAATATAAGAATTTATTACTCTGAAGAATTGCTTAAAAACAATAATTTTGTAGTTTAAGGCTATTTACTGGCTTTTTATGCATTCAACTTATATGTTTGATAAATTACCTTCAGTAAAATCTGCTGTGAAAACATGTATTACTTTTTACTTGATGTCAATGTACAGTATGAATATTGAGTTCTAAGTATCTGCTAAATTTTATTTCCAAACTTTTTGATAAATATATGTGTTTTTATTGAAAAAGTTACAATAGACAAGCATGTATCTTGACATTCCCAATCCTCAATGGCAACTTTTTATATGAAACCTTAGAGTACCTGATACCTTCATTTTCTCCTTGTATACAAATGCAATTTTTCATTATTTTTATGTTTTTTCATATTCCTCAAATTATCATTTAGAAAGACAACTCAATTTTTATATCTATGAGTCACCTGTCAACCTGTATTTGCTTTATTTGAACAAAACAATGCCTGACCAAATAAAAGCAAAATCCTACTGAGTGTCAATTCAGACAATACAGAGAGCTGTGTCAATAGCAACAGGGTCCAAATCAAGATAGAAAATGACAAATTATTTAGACAATAACATTTAAGAAGAATTCACACATAAAGAAGAAGAACGTCCCTTAATTAGTATTTGAATGTCAAAACTTACATTTTTATTAATAAATATATGATTTCCCATACTAAGAAATAACACAATAATCCGTACATAAGTTACCATTTTAACTTGGTACTTTATTATAGATTTAATGCTAAAAGAGGACTAAAATGTTAAAATCATCTGAAAAAATACTAAGCATATACATATTTACATTTACCTATATAAGGTAATTCAGTGATTTTGATCTTCTATTCTCAAGTATGTTTTGTCCCCATTCAATAAATGATGTATTAATTCCACCAAGGTTTTTATAATACTTTCAACCTTGACTCTTTCACTTTCTCCCTTTCTCAACTAAAAATCAGTTGGAGTATACCTTTATGAGAGTTCAAAGATGGGCCAAAGATAAAACAGCTGATGATGATCCTGCATTCACCTTCATTCAATGATTTCACAACATAGAAGAAATATAAATCTTAAAAAAAAAAAAAACATAACAAATCAGGCAAAAACTACAGACTAACCAAGACACAACCCTCTGTGAAGTTTATCATAGAATTATTATAGTCTATGTCTATCAATAAAACGACAGTCAATATTATCACTGACTAAAAAAGTCCTATAGATGGAAAAAAGCCATGAGCATCCATATTGAATGGCACTTGTGTAAGATTTAAGAGACAATGATAATGTGGATAAAAATAGGATTTTTAAATAATTTTACTTATAGAATTCTAAGGATAAATTCAAGAGCATAACATCATGTTACACAGAATTTGTTAGAATTGCATCGGTCTGAATTAAATCGGATGTATTTTGTTTACAGGTATAATTACTTCACAAGAACATGCTTCTAGGTAACCATGTATTACTGGATCTCTGTAGCACTTGAACTGTTATTGATTGTGTGTCCATATTCAAAACAATCACAACTTATAAGGAAGGTACCGGCCAATTCACAAATTTCCTTCAATAATTAATTCAAATGATTTTAAACTTATTTATATTTGTCTTAATGATCTCATGATTATGATTTTATGTGCTTACAGAAAAAAAACTGAAATCTTAAGTGTCATGAATAAGTCAGAGCCAAGAAGATGAAATTAAAGTACTGCTAGATTAAAAAGACACTGAGTCAGTGATTATAATTTGATATGCTGTAAGTGAAGTGCTCTAAGTAACTGCTCTATATGATAAAACATCCCATGTAATAAAACATTTCTTCCACCTCTAACTCAAAGGTCCTGACTTAGGCAAGTTCATTCCTATGCCATGGTTCTTGGATTCCTTCCCATGGTCCTGGACAATCCAAGGAGCTGCTTTCACTCTGCTGTAGTCATTCTTTTCCCAACGTCATACAATATCCTAAAAGTTTTTTAAACTAAAAGAAATATCATTGTCACGATAAAATCCATTTTTCTTCGTTATGGATCCAGGAAGCTTAAAGACATTAATCTTCCCCAAGTTATATCATCAGATTATACAACACCTGGATACATCACATAGGTAATTAAACCCAAACGGTTAAAATGTGGCAATATTCACAGAGCCCCTTCAGTGGTTGTAAGAGCAGTAACAGTGCTGAAAGGGAGAGGCACTCAAGAGAAATGGCATGTCTGGATGTTATGAAGGATGCTAATGGAATACATTTTTCACAAGCCATAACTCAAACTGCTACCACCTTTGAACTATATATGCTCCTTTAAGTACACTAGAGCTACATACACATGAAAATATGAATATACTTCAAATATACTTTATATATCCCTGTGTATGTAGAGCCAATCAAATCACTGAATTACTAACCTAGACTAGGATAGGATTATAACGTAATCTGTCAGAAGTATTCTTTTTACTGAAAAGAGAAATTGTTCAAACCTTCACAAAAGAATTAGTTCTCATTATTCAATGATAGGTTAACTATCCAGCTATAAACCATTTGGGTGCAATGAATATGGTCCTGTTCCTTTATGTGATATAAGATATTTTATTAGAACCATTCAATCTTGCTGTTAAGCTTAAATTTCCCTGTAAAAACTTCGCCCAAATTTAGCAAACAAATATCCTGTCCTAGGCAAGTGCATTTCAATGTTTCTGATCCCCTTGGTTCTTTCTCACAAACCAGTCAGTCTCAGTGTTCTGTTTTCACACTAATGGAAGCAATAGTCATCATATTATCATAGTATCATAGTATCATAAAGAGGAATCATAAAGAGGAATAGATAATTATTAACTTTTGGCCAAGATCTGGATTTCTTCTCTGTGCCCTCAGAAGACAGGTACAACAGGCTACTGTAGGCATGAGGTTTTAATAGGATTATTTGATTCTCTGGAATATAATTTCTTGAGTTCTTTGTATATTCTAGATATTAGCTGTCTATCAGCGTAGGATTGGCAAAGATCTTTTCCTTCTTTGTTGGTTACTGATTTGTCCTAATGACAGTGTCCTTTTCCTTACAGAATCTTTGAAATTATATGAGGTCCTTTTTTTGATTCTTTAGCTTTGAGCATGAGCTATTGGTCTTCTTTCTGGAAATTTTGCCCAGTACCCAAGTATTCAAGGACCTTCCCCAATTTCTCTTCTATTAGTTTGTGTGTATCTAGTTTTATGCAAATGTTCTTGGACCACTTGAACTTCAGCTTTATACAGGACGATGAGAATGTTGATAAGTGTTTTTCTTTGTTGGTGGTGACCTCTTAAATTTGTATTACTGTGATTTGTTTGTTTCTTCAGAACTAGTGTAAATATGTTCCTCTCTTAAAGTTCCCCCATAAGATACCTTTATCTATAAATCTTCAAATTTACAGGAAAAAAAAAAAAAAAAGAGGCACACCATAATACAAAACTTAGGCTTCTGAACCCTTTCCTTTCTTACACAATAGGCAAGCCATTCCACCACACTTTAGAAAGGTAAGAAAATCCTTCACTGGCTTATGCAAAATTCTGCCTCTCAATAAGTTCTATATTCTCCTAGGGTAGCAATGGTACTAGTCATCACATATGGTTGTCTATCTATGGAGTTCTATAGTAGTTACATCCACCCAGAGGTTACTGATAAGACAATCCACAAAGGATAAATAATTTCTGGGGGACAATGTTGTATGAATATCTTTTTGTATGTGATATTCAGTGGCATCCCTCTTTTATGAAGAAAATTTAGTGTTGGAGTGCAGGTGTGTTCCCCCTATGACTAATTGATTCTGTAATAGATTGTATTATTAGAGAGAAATATATATTTAGTGATAAGCAGGTGGTATTTGCCATGGTATGGCTTCTTCTGTTTGACAGTAAGGCATTTAAATAAGACTGAACTATGTGCCTAGAAAACAAGAATTGCCAACTGTTTAGCCTATTGTGATATGACTGTGAAGACACATCATATTTGTAGTAACACTAATAAAAAAGTATTTAGCTGCAACTTGCTCAGTGTCTGAGGATTTACCCTCTACCAGCATGGTGGGAAGCATGGTTACATCCACTTGCACATGGTGCTGGTGAAGGAACCCAGAGTTGTACACTGGGATCCTGAGGTGGTAGGAAAAGAAAGGCCAATGAGCCTGGCTTGGGCTTTTTAATCATCAAAGCCAATCCTCAGTTGCACACCACCTCCAACAGGACCATACCTCCACATCAACATAGGTGGCAAATACAATTACAAAGGACACCTTGCCCTATATACTTTGGATTATCTTCTGATTTGGCAAGAACTGTGAAAGAAACATGTTTGATATTTCTCCGACCTTCTTATCTACTAAAGGAATCTAGTTACAAGAGTTTTGTATTATAAGGCTCTTGCTAGTACTTATAAACTCGTAGGCCAAAGGAATATCAGAGAACAGAGGAGAAACTAAGGGAAAGTCGTAAAATATATTTAGCTGGTGTTTCTTTACAAGAATGATACAAAAATTGTGATTAATAATTCATATTGGACCTTACTAATGTTTCTGGACAAAAGACAAGAGCAATAAAGAAATAATCTGCAGTTGAACTGTTTGAATTGGAGCAGACTTTGTAAAAAAAGTTTATTCGTTTTATGTCTGTATGTTATCTCTCTTCATGCATATCAAATGAAGGCATCATATCATTACAGATATTTGTTAGCCACCATGAAGTTGCTGAAAATTGAACTCATGCCTTCCAGAAGAGCAAACAGGACTCATAATTGATGAGCTATCTCTCCAACTACCTAGAATAAACTTTTAAAACAAGGAAAAGTGTTATTCAGACTGACACACGATTCTGTAAAACCATAAGGCTGGATGTCATATTATGAATTCCATATAAACATAGAAAATAAGTGATATTACCTCTCATACCTTCTTGAGACAAAGGCTTCATAATCTGAGAAAATTGAAGCGAAATTGGTCCTTGATAAACATGCTCAGACCAGCTCTTAGAGATATTTTTTATCTAACACTAAGTGAACATGAACAAACTAAAATTACTAAAAGCAATGTTCTGAGTTACTGTTATTTGGGACAATATCCATGTCAAGCTGTATTTTATAAAGGAAAAAAGAAAAAAGCCAACAAACAATAACTAACATGGAAATCAAAATTCGGTTTTAGTAATCATAGAGATAAGCTTTATCCTAAGCAAAATTGTGTAGCAGACATAAATGATAAAACAGTACAGATTAAAATGGTTACACTTGTTTTGGGATTGGGAAGTCATACTCCTGCTGCAAGGCAAAAGCTTTCTCATGGATTGTTATGGACCCAGTATAAGCACATTTCTTCCCCGGAGACCAAGTAAAGAAATTTAAAATTATCCAAGTAAGCAACACAAAATGAGAAATCAAGATGACACATGATAATGATGGTAAATTTTGTAAGTTATATAGGATTGTAGCTCTCATACATCCTACTTTACCAAACATTGCTGTTTCTATTCAAATCTCAGTCATGTTAATTAAACATTTATTGGAATTAGCTTTCATATGCGTTTTATCACATTTCCTCCATACTAACTCCTTACAGCTAATCAACCTTTCCTCGGTAAAATGGAACCCACCCTTTATAATTCTAAAATGTTCATTATCTTGAAACTTGATATATCCTAGACCTAGAAAACCCTAATTTTATTCTGAAAAAGGGATATAGAAATACAGCTACTCCTAATGGCTCACTGTATATGGAAGCCTGTCACTCAATGGTCATCCTGCAGTAGGTATAAATCTATGATTTTAGACTTTACACCCTAAGTAATGTTTTATAGATGTCTATTTTCTTTCTCTCAGTACCCTTATTTCTATTTCCGTCTCTTCTTCCTAAACAAAAACAGACAGATACACATGTAAATCAAATCAAAGCAAAATAAAAAAAATGAAAAATCCAAATATAAGGAAACAAAAAAAGACTATAAAAATAAACAAAAAAAAACCCCATTGTTTTTGGGGTTTTTTTTTTGCTTGTTTTGGTAAATATTCCGGGTATGACCTCTGCTCTGAACGTTTTTGACATACCTAGTGAAATTCCATAAAAGTAAACAAATTGCAAATAGCTTTTTTGTTAAAGTTAGGATTTTGTGTCCACTTGCCTTTTTCATGGCTAGGAATTTTGTCTGGCTTTAACATTTTTGAGTCTTGTGTGTGATGATATAGTCTCTGTGAGTTGCTGTGCCTATGAGTCATGTTATGTCTCAGAAGCAATATTTCCTTGAAACCATCGATATCTCTGCCACTCACTTCTTTTTCCAATACCTCTTTGGCATTGATCTATGACCTTTGACTAACAACTTTGAAGTTATCTATCTCACTTAGAGCTGAGTGATCCAAAATATTTCACTGTTGGTACATTTTCCATTTCTGAGTCCCATCTACCAGAAGAAGAAAATTTTCTGATGAGAGTTGAGAGACAGGTAGATCTATGCAGTGGGCCATTTCAAGTGATTTGCTATACTTTTTAGCAGAATAAAAGTAGTATTTTTTTCTAGTCACACAATCTATCAAGTACCATGTTTGTGGCTATGTGAGAAGTGTCAGGTATGAGTTCCATATTGCAGTAGAAGTTTCCTAAAATATAAACCTATGTGAAACTGTTTAAATGCAGTTGGCACATAGTAGGGGAGACAATGGTATATAGGCAGAAATAGGCAGATATCATACAAGAGCATTATTGGAAAGCTGTAGACATTAGAGAGACAGAGACAGAAAGACAGAGACAGAGTTAGAGAAACAGAGAGAGACAGACAGACACAGAATGACGAAGACAGTTCTATATTCAACGTATGATACTTTTTCTCTTATTTCTTTGAAATAACTCCCTCTTGTACTTTGCATGTAAAAACATTTTGAAATATTTTATTTGCCAAATAAAATGATGTCTATTCGCTACTTTTTAAAGTTAAAATTGTGGCTACACTTCACTGAATTTGCCTTTCATTTTGATGAAGAGTTGTTGCCTTGAGATTCATAATGGGGAAATTTGTCTTCAAATTTAAAAGACCAATTTTCAGTTCATCTTTCATCACATCTGAGTGTAAGGATAAGGGACTATTACTTACTCAGATGCCTATGTTTTTAACTTGAAAAACATTCATTGTTTCAAGTGGAGAAATAACTTAGAAGTTAGGAGCTCACATTGCCCTTGCAAAGGACCCAAATTTAGCTATCGGCACCTATGCGAAATGTCTCACAAATGCTTCTAATTCAATCTTCATGTACTTTTAGTTTTCTGGACCTCATAGGCACATGTCCTCACATGTATATAACCATAAAACACATAATTAAAAATAAAGATTATATATGTTGAGTACAGTTTTATAATTTAGTTGGGAGTTTGATAAAGGTAATTAAGTAGGAGATTTCATAATAATTCTATATTTTTCTTACATATAATCTTACATATAATACAAAAATTAAGTTCATCTTTTCTTCACAACAAATCTATGCTATTTTAGATTGCTTATTGCACTTGATTTTGTATACACCTGGAGGCACTTTGATTCACTTTCCTGCAAGAGAAAACTTGAAATTTTAGTAGCACAGTTACTTAATCCAAACTGCCTGAGACCAAAAATAATAAATATTAGTAATTAAAATAAAAGTGCTATGTTGCCAATAGGAACTCATATAGTAATTAATTGTGACTTAAATGGAGACCATTTTGTTGCTAAATCAGAACAAGCCAACTTGTGTGTATAGTAGATAAGAGAGTCTCTTTTCTAAACTTAACATTCTCTTAATTTATAGTTGGAGAACTATAATCCACACATACTTTAAAATCTTTTTGAGAATTCTGACATTACAGACCTGTCCAATCAGAACTACTTTGATATGTTTTTATATATCTTGCAAACTATATAACTTTTTTATAACTTCCACAAATAATGAAAAGAGGGTATCTTTTATATTTTATGTATCATACGATTCATTTATTAAATTTCTTAGAACTGAATAGATGCTGTGCTCTTTTTACATGTAAAAGTATAAAAACCTATTTTCTAATAAAATAAAAGCAGATTTATGTGTCTACATAGTGAGGTTGACAGTGCATTAAAAGATGGAAATTAGATAATACCTAAGATGTCCCTCAAGGAAATGGGAACCCCACAGAAAGGCCAACAGTGTCAAATAACCTGGAAACCTGGGTGCTTTCAACCATGAAATAACCAATCAAAGAGCATACAGGAACTAGTCCAGGGGACCCAGCACATGTATAGAAAAGTGCTTCTTTGTTTGGGAGAGCCTCAGTGGGCAAGGATGTGCTTCATCTTGCAAAGACTTGAAACACAGGGTGGGAGGATATCAAGGGTAATTGTAGAACTAAACTTTCAGAGGAGAAGGGGAGTGGTAGGCCTTGAAGAACTCTGTGAGAGAGAACTTGAAAGGGGGAGGCACCTTGTGGGATAAATAATTTTTCCTTGATTATATTTTATTTAGATTTCAAATGTTATCCCCTTTCCCGGTTTTCCTTCCATATGTCCTATCACATTTCCCTATGCTTCTATGAAGGGTCACCCACCAGCACCCTCCCACATAACCACAATGACACTACCCTACCCTACAAAATCAATCCTTGGCAGGACCAAAGGCATCTCCTCCCACTGATACCCAACAAGGCCATCCTCTGCTACATGTGCAGCTGGAGCCATGGGTCTGTCTGTGAATACTCTTTGGATAGTGGTTTGATAATACGTGGGAGCTCTAATTGGTTTGTATTGTTGTTCTTGTGGGGTTGCAAACCCCCTCCTGGAGATCCTCATCCCATTTCTGCTACTCCTTGCCTCAGAGATGGTGCACCCCCTGGGATTTTTCTTCCCTGGGGTCTCAAGTCTCTTGAGGATTATGTGCACTTTTCTTACTTATCACAGACCAAGCAGACCACAGCTAAGTATTGCCAGGGTCCTCCACACAGCCCATTTATGCTCCTGGTTGGTTGCTCAGCCTCTGCAAGCTCCCTGGGGTCTGGGTGAGTTGAGACTCTTTGTCTTCCTATGCAATCTTCTTCCTCAACCCTTCCCCCAATTCAATCATAAGAATCCCTGACTTTAGTCTAATTTTTGGGTGTTAAGTATCTGCATCTGTCCAAGTCAGCTGCAGGTAGAGCTTGCTGGAGGACAGCCATGCCAAGCACCTGTCATACATGTCCCTTTGGGTCTGTGTTACCTCACTCAGGATGATATTTTATAGTTCTATCCATTTGCTTGCAAAATTTGTGATGTCCTCATTTTTAATAGCTGATACTATTCCATTGTATATACAAACCATATATTCTGTATCCATTCTACACTGAGAGACATCTGGGTTGTTTCCGGCTTCTGGCTATTACAAATATGGCCTCTATGAGCAGATGGAGTACATATAATGTTAACTGAGAGACTGAAGAAGATATTAGGTATAGCAATAAGCAAGAAAGTAGGCAAGGCATGATATAAGGAAAAGACAATGCAGATGATGAGGAGATAGTGGAAAGCATTTTTGTTGTCTGATTGGTAGAGGAGAGAGAGTCCATTTCTTAATTTAGCTTAAAGTAGGGAGGAAAACCATAAATTCTTCATAAAGTGACAACACATAGTATCATTCTGGGAAGGTATAAAAAAAGAAGTTTCAGTAGGAAGTGATAGTCAGGGGGACATGTGATGTAATGAAGAGTGGTAATCATTGAATGTGGTGATAGAATAATAAAACAAGTCAGAAAGCAGAAAAAAAAATGTGGGCAAGAGAAGAATCCCAAGGTAGGGTTTTATTGCAAATACTGTTTGCTTTGTAATATTGTGCAAACATTTTTGTGTCTTTGGATCTGTTTTCTCATATATAATTTATGGTTAATAAACATGTATGACTCATCTACACAAGTTAGCATAATATTGTCATTCAGTGAGTAATAAAGACATTTTATCTGTTTAAGATGTGGTGGCGCTACCTGGTATTCTTTCTCTGTTAGGACATTTGTTAACAAAAATGACCAACAGCAAAATAGTCTGCAATTGTTATGTTGAAGTTTTTCAGCGTGCCTAGGTTCATTGATATGCGACATTTGCATAAAGCATTCATTTTCTTTATCATTATTGCTCATAACACTTAGTGCCAGTTAGTAGAGAACATAATATTCCATTAAAATAAGTCTCTGTTGGAATATTTTATTAAAATTGCTTCAATGAATGCACTCTCCCCAACTTTAAAATAAATTCCACATGAATATACCAAAATATATGAAATAAAAGACTCTCTTAATTGGCCTTGTACAGTCATATAATCTGAACACAATATAAGTGGCCATAAAAGTTGCAATAGCCCTTAGGACATACACATGACAAATAGCTTGTGGTATGCAATAAAGACTCAAGGATAAGAATATGAATCAGTTTCCTAAGTATTCTGCTCATAGTAAGACAGCAATAGCAAAGAACATATTTTTATTTGTACATGCAAAAGAGTTCCTGATAATAAAAATGTCAGTATGCGATATTGCTAGAAATACTTCAGCCTACTGCTCCTAGAGGAATCCATAACAGACTAACTAGCAGTGTTCATTCTCTGTGGAATTCAAAATGCAAATTGATTTGTTCATTTTCCTGGTGTAGAGAAACATAATATGTCCCGGTTACCCATGAGATTCTTCAGATTTTCTTGACTGAAGGCTAAGTTCTTATTACTACTTACAAGTAAATGCCCCAGAAGTCACACTAAATACATAAAAAAAATCTCACTAGCAATCATTGAATAATGTTTAAAATGATTTGGAATTTCAAATGAAAAAAAAAGATTGAAGACTTTTAAACAATGTTTCAAATTTTAAACTAACCAAAATTCTTATTATGTTTCAATCCCCCAATGCATGGCACCAAACCACACAAATCTAAAGCTGCCTTTAAAACTCTTTACATAAAAATATTTGCATGGAAGCAAATCCCACTGATGAAGGTGGCATTTACAATAGTCTTTTGAATATAAATAGAAATGGTTTCAAAGGTATGGGAAGTCACTGGCTACCTTAACATACCTATCCATGATCACTCTAGGGCACAATGATCTTATTTAATAGATATGTACTCTACAGAATACACAAGATGTACTATATAGAGCTGCTGAAATTTAAGATTTAAAACATTTCATTTATTCTCTGGGAAGAAAGTTTTTTATTGGGCCATCAAGACAAAGTTTATAATCTGTGTTCTGTATTGCTATAGGAAAGACAATGTTTGAAAATTACTTTGCACAAGAATATTACAATCTGGATGGATGTGTGTATAGGTGTGTAGGTGTAAGTGTGTTTGTGTGTGTGTGTGTGTGTGTGTGTGAGAGAGAGAGAGAGAGAGAGAGAGAGAGAGAGACAGAGATAGATAGAGAGAGAGAGAGAGAGAGAGAGAGAGAGAGAGAGAGAGAGAGAAAGGGCAGAGAGAGAGAAAGATGCAATATTTCTGTATTTTGTTATGATTTTGGAAGGAATATGCATAATGCATGCAGAAGTGAGTTAAGCCAGTCTCTGAAGGAAAAAGACAGAGTGAACTACACCTTACTTAACAATGAAGATGAGAGGAACTGCATCTTCAAAAATGCTTCTGTAGCTGACTTAAAAGTTAGAAGCATATTTCCATTCACTAGGACATGTTATTAGTGAAGTGTAATCTCAAGCACATAATATGAACTGATAATTCGGATCTTAATATCACAAGAAGTGAAACAAAAATGCCCAAGGCTATATTCTGTAAAGTTAGATAAGAGTACATATAAGAACAAATAGGGTCCAGAATTGAAAAACCCTGGCAGAGAAAAAAAAGAGAAGCCAACAATCTCTCTCTCTCTCTCTCTCTCTCTCTCTCTCTCTCTCTCTATATATATATATATATATATATATATATATATATATATATATACATACATTTATCTTTCTCTCCCCCACACACACAGAATAAGAGAAGGGGGGAGGGAGGGAGGGAGGGAGGGTGGAAGAGAGAGAGAGGAATTCCAGTGCAATGGAATTTGTGAGGGTGATCCTAGCAAATAATAATGAGGGATAGGAAGGACACATGAACATGCCATCTTCTATAAGCAGACATGCCTTTCAGTACTGGTAATGGGACACTAATCCAGCCATAAAACTTTGAGTTATAATTGTTCTTCTCAGAAAGTTGTGCTAGGATATAGGGGATACAGAATTTGTAGAAATTGCCAAACAGTGACTAATCCAACTTGAGACCTATACTACAAGAGAGAAGCCTATGTTTGACACTACTTGGAAGGACAGCATCCAAAGTCTAGATAGCCCAGAAACTTAGAATACAATCAAAAATGCCTGGCAAAGAAGAAAATATCAATATAAAATTCTTAATGATATTATACTATTATCAAATCATGGAGTTTAGAGTAATTGTCACCAGAAGCTTCATACTGCAATTGGTAGAAGGTACAGAATCTCACAGCCACATGTTAGGTAGAACACTTGAAATCCAACAGAATAGGAATGCTCTATTTTTAAAGAAAGCGGAGAAGGAGTAGATCTGAAGAAGAGGTTGCATGGAGCAGAGAGAATGAGAGTACAAGAGAAAGGGTAAACTAAGGCTAGGACCTAATAGGACAGGGGATTAAATAAAGAAAAAAAAGAAGTAGAATTATCTTTCGACCCGGCGACTTTTGGGGGCAGAACAGGGTTCGGCCGATCTGCCACACGGACCAGCAGTTCCTAAGGTTTTAAAGACTGGTGAGTAGGAGATCTGGGCAGCCAGGGAGCAGAGAGATCTCTGCAGGGTGCGCAAGGAAAGTGCACCACTGCCCTGTTTGATCCAGGAACCAAGAACAGAGCATTGGGAACTCTGTTTCTACCCGGAGAATTTGGGGCGCAGAACAGGGCTCGGCCCCACTGCCACTTGGACCAGTGGAGATACAGAGACACAGAACAGATACAAGGAAAAGGCAAGAACATATCACTGACAACAAGATGGCAAGAGAAAAGGAAAGAGTATAACCCAAAAAACCCAAGACAACCTGGCAATACCAGAACTGAGCTCTCACATAACAACAAACATTGGAATGCCAAACACTCCATTAAAAAAAAAAAAAAAAAAAAAAAAAAAAAAAAAAAGACTCAGACCTGAAATCATACCTCAAGACACTGATAGAGGTACTTAAACAAGAATGGGAGGAAAAGCAAAAAGAATCAGAAGCTTCTAAAGAGGAAACAAGAAAAACACTCATAGAACTCAAAGAACTAAAGGAAAACAGAACCAAAGAGATAAAGGAATGGAAGAGGGAATTTAAAAAGGAAATTGACACAATAAAGAAAACACTAAAAGAGATAACCCTAGAGTTAGAACACCTAAAAAAGAAATCAGGAGTCACAGAAGCAAGAATTTCCAACAGACTACAAGAGATGGAAGAGAGCATCTCAGGGGCAGAAGACAACATTGTAAACAAAGACAAACAGCCAGAGAAGATGCAAAAAGCAAAAAGCTTCTAACCCAAAATGTCCAGGAGATCCAAGACACAATGAGAAGACCGAACTAAGGATAATAGGAATAGAAGAGGGAGACGAGTATCAACTAAGACGCACAGTAAATATCTTCAACAAAATCTTAGAAGAAAACTTCCCTACCCTTAAGAATGAGATGACCACTAGCATAAAAGAAGCCTTCAGAACTCCAAATGGGTTGGACCAGAAAAGAAATACCTCCTGACACATAATAGTCAAAACACAAAGTGCCCAAATCAAAGACAGAATACTAAAAGCAGTAAGGGAAATAGGTCAGGTAACATATAAAGGCAGGCCAATCAGAATCACACCCGATTTCTCAACAGAGACTATGACAGCTAGAAGAGCATAGACAGACATCATGCACATCATAAGAGACTACAAGTGCCAGCTCAAGCTGCTATACCCAGCAAAAATATTAATTACCAAAGATGGAGAGATGAAGATATTTCAAGACAAATATAAATTTACACAATATCTGACCACAAACCCAGCACTACAACGAATTATAGGTAGAAAACCCAATACAATGAGGGAAAATACAGACTAGTAAAAACAAGAAAACTCCTAAGGATGAAAACCAAAAAAAGAAAAAGACACAAACACAACCCAACCTACAAAAGCAATAATAGCAGGAAACAGAAACAACTATTCCTTCATATCTACTAACATAAATGGGCTCAGCTCCCCAATAAAGAGACATACACTATCAGACTGGATACATAAACATGTCCAGCATTTTGCTGCATACGAGAAACTCATTTCAGAGACAAAGACAGACACTGTCTCAGAGTAAAAGGTTGGGAAAAAACTTCCAAGCAAAGAGCCCCAAGAAGCAAGCTGGAGTAGCTATTCTAATATTCAAAAAAGTAAATTTCCAACCGAAACTTATTAAAAAAGATATGAAAGGACACTTTTTATGCATTACCGGGAAAATCTGTCAGGAGGAATTCTCAATCCTTATCATATATACTTCAAATAAAAAAGTACCCACAGTCATAAAATAAACCCTAATAAAGCTCAAAAAATACATTTCACCCTACACAATAATAATGGGAGACTTTAATACACCACTCTCTCCAATGGACAGATCATGGAAAGAGAAACTGAACAAGGAATTGTAAAACTAGCAGAGACTTTGAAACAACTACAATTAAAATATATCTACAGAACATATCATCCTATGGTAAAAGAATACATCTTCTTCTCAGCACCTCATGGCACCTTCTCAAAAATTGACCACATAATTGGACACAGAATGAGCCTCAATTGATATAAGAAGATTGAAATACTCCCATGCATCCTCTCAAATCACCATAGTCTATGGCTGGACTTTAACAACAACAAAGACAAAAAAGAGCCAATATACACATGGAAATTAAACAAAACTCTGTTAAACGATAGCAGGGTCAAAGAAATAATAAAAAAAGAAATTAAGGATTTTCTAGAATTCAATGAAAACGAAAACACAACATACCCAAACCTATGGGATGCAAAGAAAGCAATACTGAGAGGAAAACACATATCCCTAAGTGCTTCCAAAAAGAAACTGGAGAGAGCATACATCAGCAACTTGACAGCACAGCTAAAAGCCCTAGAAAAAAAGGAAGCAGATACCCCCAAGAAAAGTAGACTGCAAGAAATTATTAAAATTAGGGCAGAAATAGACCAAATAGAAACAAAAAGAAACATTGAAAAAATCAACAAAACCAAGAGCTGGTTCTTTGAGAAAATCAGCAAGATTGATAAATCCCTAGCAAGACTCATTAGAGGACAAAGAGTGAGTATATAAATTAACAAAATCAGAAAGGACAGTGGAGACATAACAACAGAAACTCAGGAAATTCAAGAAATCATCAGATCCTATACAAAAACTTATACTCCACAAAATTGGAAAATCTGGAGGAAATGGATGAATTCCTAGACAGATACAAGATCCTAAAGTTAAATCAGGACCAAGTAAACCGTCTAAATAACCCTATAACACCTAAAGAAATAGAGAGAGTCATCAAAAGCCTCCTAACCAAAAAACCCAGGTCCAGATAGGTTCAGGGCAGAATTTTATCAAACATTTATTGCAGACATAACACCAATACTCTCCAAACATTCCACAAGATAGAATCAGACTGAATACTACCTAACTCATTTTTTGAGGCTACAATAACCCCCATTCCAAAACCACACAAACACACTCCAAGGAAGAAGAACTTCAGACGAATCTCACTTATGATCATTGATGCATAAATACTCACCAAAATCCTTACAAACCGAATCCAAGAACACATCAAAACAATCATTCATCATGACCAAGTAGGCTTCATCCCTGGGATTCAGGAATGGTTTAATATAAGGAAATCCATCAATGTAATCCACCACATAAACAAACTCACGTGGTCATCTCACTAGATTCTGAAAAAGCATTTGACACAATTTAACACCCCTTCATGTTAAAAGTCCTGGAAAGAACAGGAATCAAAGGTCCTATACTCAAAGGACAAACATGTGGAGAAAGAAATTAGGGAAAAGATACCCTTCACAATAGTTAAAAAAACTATGAAATACTTGGTGTGACTCTAACTAAGCAAGTGAAGGACCAGTATGACAAGAACTTCAAATCTCAAAAGAAGGAAATTGAGGAAGATCTCAGAAAATGGAAAGATCTCCCATGGTCATGGATTGGAAGGATCAACATTTTAAAATCGCCATCCTAACAAAAGGAATCTACGTATTCAATGCAATCCCCATCAAAATTACAACCCAGATCTTCATTGAGTTGGAAAGATCAATGTGCAATTTCATCTGGAATAACAAAAGACCTAAAATAGTGAAATCCATCCTCAACAACAAGAAAACATCTGCGGGAAACACTATCCCTAACCTCAAGCTATATTACAAGGCAATTTTGCTGAAAACTTCATGGTACTTGTACCAAAATAGGCACGTGGATCAAAGGAATAGAATAGAAGATCCAGAAATTAACCCTCACGTATATGGTCACTTGATTTTTGACAAAGGTGCCATAAACATTCAATGGAAAAAGGACAGCCTATTCAAGAAATGGTGCTGGTCCAACTGGTACTCAGCATGCAAAAGAATTAAAATAGACCCTTTCTTATCTCGTTGTACAAAGCTCAAGTGTAAGTGGATATAAGATCTCCACTTTAAACCAGTTACATTGAAACTATTAGATGAGAAAGTAGGGAAAACCTTAGAACACATAGGCACAGGAGAAAATTTTTTGAACAAACACCAATGGCTCAAGCTCTAAGGTCAAAGATTAACAAATGGGACTTAATGAGATTGCAAAGTTTTTGAAAGGCTAAGGACATTGTCAAGAAAACAAAACGGCAGCCAACAGAATGGGAAAAGATCTTCACCAACTCCACATCAGATATAGGCCTAATATCCAAGGTATACAAAGAACTCAAAAAGCTAGACACCAGAGTATCAAACAACCCTATTGAAAATGTGGTACAGAGCTAAACAAAATGTTCTCAATTGAGCAATATTGAATGGCTGAGAAACATCTAAGGAAGTGCTCGACATCCTTAGCCATCAGGGAAATGCAAATCAAAACAAGCCTGAGATTCCACCTCACACCAGTCAGATTGGCATATTCCCAAACTCAGATGACAGCAGATGCTGGCCAGGTTGCTGAGAAAGAGGAACACTTCTTCACTGTTGTTGCTGTTGTAAACTGATACAACCACTCTGGAAATCAGTCTGGTGATACCTCAGAATATTGGACATAGTACTACCTGAAGACCCAGCTATTCCACTTCTGGGCATATACCCCAGAGACACTTTAATATACAACAAAGATACATGCACCACAATATTCATAGCAGCTCTATTTATAACAGCCAGAATTTGGAAAGAACCCAGATGTCCTTCAGAAGATGAATGGATACAAAAATTGTGGTACATTTTCACAATGGAATACTACTCAGCCATCAGAAACAATGACTTAAGCAAATTCTTAAGAAAATGGCTGCATCTATAGAATATCATCCTGAGTGAGATAACCCAGTCACAAAAGAACAGACATAATATGCAGTCACTGATATTGGGATGCTTAACCCAGAGGCTCGCACTGCCCCAGAAACAACTCACAGACAGTGTAAAGTCCAAGAAAAACAAAACAAAACAAAACAAAAAAAGTCATGCTCAATCCTTACACACCAAGAACACATTGACAAATTCCAGGTTACACCCTGTATTACATATACTTTTTGCTCACTGTAAAAAAAAAGGAAGGAAAAAAAGAAAAAAAAATCAAGCACTGAAAAAAAATAGTAGAATTATCAAATAGAAGTTAAAAATAATTCCATCAGAAATCCAGACCTAATGAAGACTCAGCTAAAAAAAATTTCCAAGTGGAGTCTTATGGGAATTAAAATTATACATACATATTGCCCTCTGGTAAACAGTCTTGTTGCCAGACAACCTTCTTTATTTTTTCTATGTACTCAAAAATTATATTTAGGAATGTACATGTATAAGCAAACACATATATTTATTCAATATTATTTGAAGAAAAAGAGTCCATGAACTTAAAGAAGAGTATGTGATACACGGGAGAGTTTGTAAAGAGATAAATAGGAGAGAAGACTTCCTTCTTTTTTTGATGAAATTAAAGAGTCCATTGTACTCCAGGAATATTTATTGCTTACTGTCCCTATGATTTTGATGAACAGAAGCAGAAATACATGAAATAAGGACAGTTCCATGAGAAAAGAAACAGAAATTAATTAAAACTTGCAAGTGTGGCATGATAAAAACAGAGCATGGTTGTATTTGTTAAAGGTGTAAGTACTATGTTAGAGAAACTAGACTCTTGGAACTATAATAACCAAAATGGAATGTTTTTGTAATACCCTTGCCAAGGAAGGTTTCAGGTTATACAGACTCAAGTTTAATTGAAAGAAGACTGAATGAGAATGCCTATGTGGGAGTGCCCTACTAAAACTCCACATTAAACAGGAAGAAAGAAAGAAAGAAAGAAAGAAAGAAAGAAAGAAAGAAAGAAAGAAAGAAAGAAAGAAAGAAAGAATGAAAGAATGAAAGAAGACATTTAAGGGAGTATTTTCCCAGATGCAACTACAAAGATGACCCAACTGTGTGTGTACTGGCTTTTGAGGCAAGCTAGATTCATGTGAAAGAAGGGCAAATTAGTTAGATGATGCATCCATAAGACCAGGTATAGGCAATAATTTCAGGTATTTTTTTAATTGGTGATGGGTATGGGAGGAAGTAGTCTTTTGTGGGCTGCACTAACCCAGTGTTCATAGTCCTAGTTGCTGTAAGAATGTGGACTAAGTGGGTCTTGAGAAACACCCAGTAAGTATATTTTCCTGGACTTCTCTCAGTTTCAAGCCTCTAGTTTCCTGACCTGATTTGTGGCCCAGTTTTCTTCAGTAATGAATTTCTTTTTGTTGTTGAGGATTATATTGAGTATATGGAGTCTTTTGTTTTTCAAAATGAATTTTTGGATAATACATTTTTGAAGAATGCTATTGCGGTTTATAATTTAAATTGCATTGAATCTAAGAAAACCACTTCCTTCATAATTTTATCAATGTTTATCACAGCTCAATCAGCTCTCTGGTGCAGCAAATATGGCTGTATGCATAAAATACCATTAAAATCTCCATTGCAAAACACCTGCACCTGATAAACACTTACAGTAAAGTTCCACAACGCAAAATCAAATCAGCTCCAAAAATACAGTGAAAATTTCAGTAAAATAATACCACTCATGATATTAACACAACAAATGATTAATATCCTTTGAAATAATTCTAGCCTAGGAAGTGAAAGACATGTGATGAAAACTTTGAAATTCAGAAAATAAAAATAGAAGAAGAAATTACAAAATAAAATGCTCACTTATATTCATTTTGGGAGGAGAATTAATACTACAGATATGGTCATCTCATAAAAGCAATTAATAGATTCAATGCAATTTCTGATAAAACTGCAACAGCATTCTTAATAAAATATAAATAATTAACAAATTCACATGAAAACAAAAAAGACTCCACAGAGTCAATACAATACAAAAAGATAAAAATGCGGTTGCATGTACCAACTGATTTATATTATATTACAAGGGCACCATAATTAAAAACAACACTGTGCTGGTAGAGAATCAATCAGAGCACAATGGAATAGAATACAGGACCTATGCAGAAATCCACACAACAAGGGCCACCTGATTTTTGACAAAATAGTCAAAGGTAGTACACTGGAAATAAAGATGGCTTATTCAACAAATGGTATTTGAGTGTTGTCTACCTACATATAAAGGAATGAAAACAGGTCCTTCCTCCTTACAATTCACAAAAAAATAACAGCAAGTGAATCAATGTGCTCAACGAACACCTCTGAAACTACTAGAAAAGCACTACATACGAGTGTGCTGGAAAGAGAATTAGCCTGTACTGGGGATTAGTCTTTGAACTATACACACAGATTCATCACACTGTATGTGTTTATGCATACATAATGATAAATAAATATATGTAACAGTAATAGTCAAAGAAAAAGAGACAATGAAACTGAGAACAGGAAGGGATGGGAGGATCTAAAGTGAGGAAAGGGAAGGTAGAAACTGTTTTAATTACATTTTAAATAAAATCATATTATGTGACAACAATAGAAGTATTGTACGTGAAGTATAGGCAACAACCTTCTAAATTGAATAGGTTATTTTCATAGAAATAAAATAAACCAGTATGGAGTTAGATAAAGCAAACACACATTTAGAATTTAATTACTTAGAAATAATTCTAGTAAATGAAGTACTTGCCAACACATTAGAATTCCCAACGTAATATAAAAAAAATTAAATTATTGATGCTTTAGAAATATTTAAGTTGAAATTTATCATTGTTTCTTTGAAATAAACTAAGGTAAAATGGATAATTACTTAGTTACATATTGAAAATATTACCTATACTATGTTAATCTTACATCTAAATTTACCAACTTTGGAATTTGAAATTCCAATAATAGTACCTAATATATGTTTCTTATAGTGAACAACATAATTTATGTTTATTTATTTACATACTAGGGTGCCATTTTATTTATAACTTCTCTTGTATAGATGGGGACTTGTGTCTATAACAGTCCTTTCACATAATGTTTAAGCCTGTATGTATCACCAAATGCATTTGCATATGTTTTGTGAATAAAAATTTAGCAAAAGCAAAGAATGAGTAGAAACATAACCTTGTATCCTGTTTTGTAGTGTCATTTATTCAGTTATTAGCTATTAAGTATTAATTAGTGAAATGATCATGGGAAGCCTCATTCATTAAGGAAGATCAAGTCTAGATAATTGGAATGTGCTTTGGGATCCTCAATAACAAGACAGTTTTCTAGTACCTCAACAGTTTCTGCATTGATGAATTTGGAGAAGGATAAATGTATTCCCTGTACTTGCAAATTACCTGTCCCTCCACAACCCTACCATGCCACATGAAAGCTTCAATTTAATCTTTTGACACAAGGTAATTTTAATTCCTGCTAGTGCAGTATTATCTGGAGAGCAGAAAACATTACAACAACGTGTAGTGTTAACATTTTCATCAAATTGATTTAGTAAGAATTGGTTTTTTTTTGGCCTAGGAGAATACTGAGTAAATTGATTGTAGTCATTAAGGGTTTATATTCCATGATGATGATACTGGGGTTCAAATCCATCTTGGTTTCATATTATTTATAGATTTATAGATTGTCCATTTATTTGTGTGTGTGTTTGTGTGAGATTTGTGTGTGTGTGTATGCATGGATATTAGTATATATTATGCATGTATGTATATGATTCATGCATGTTTATGAGCACGGATAAATGTTTCTGAGCACCTATATCTAGACTGAGTCACCAACTTTGTCTTCCTTATGTATGTAAGCGTAATTTTGTCATTAAAATAGTAGTCTAGGAAATGCTGCCTTTATACATACACTACTATATAAACACAAAATTCCCTGTATCTATTTAGAAGACATGTTTCCTCTTCATATTTCTATCTCTTCTATTATGGTACAGATTTCTCCAACACAGACAACTCTACTTTCATTTTGAGTCATTGCTGAGGATTTTAATTTTTCTATGTGTATCAAGACACAAGTACAGTAATGAATAAAAAAGTTATAGAGTCTCTATCTGTACTAAACATGCAATGATTGAAAGCATCTAAGTAGCAGTTGCAATATATACATATTTTTCTATAAGATGAATAGAGTCACCAGTCAAACTGTGAATTCCTGCTGACATCACTAAGTTTATGCCATATGTTGACTTTCAAAAATAACTAAACTACTGAAATAAATTTACAACTTATAGTCTCAGTGTTTCAAAAAGCCTTACAGGAACTTCTAAGAAAATCTTCTAAGTTCATATTTTTAAATTTTGTCTTGATTTAACTTCAAAACAACCAATTAATTCATGTAGAACTACTGTTGTCTGCTTTTTTGTCAGCTTTGAACAGAAGAGACAACAAAACTATTGTTCATGTGCATGTAAAGCAGTCCTTTTAATGTTAACTATAGGACAAGTATAATATTAGAAGTCAAAGAGTGGAAAACTAACCAAGGTTCATTTTCTTGGATCATTAATTTTGCAATAGTTTTACTTGAATTGTTCATAAAGATGACTCAATACCAAATACTATGAAAAGTGCAGAGCAGCATTGTTCAGATTTTTTCTTCTTATAGGAAAATTGTATTAATGTATAAAACACTTTGGAAATAGCTATTTTTACATTTAATAGACCTTTAGAGCTAAGAACAAAATACAATGTATACATACACACACACACACACACACACACACACACAAATGCACACTTCATACTAATTGCACACAAATAATACTCATATTATTATTGTCAACAAAATAACAAAAAGTAATAGAATAAACTAGAAATATGTGTTTTCACAGAAATTAACATATATATATATATATATATATATATATATATATATATATATATATATACATTCAAGGCATTCCAAAAAGATCATTACATTTTAAAAGATTATATTTCATTTTTTATTCATAATCAGAGTATACTCAAATATTGTTGTTTCCCATATCTCTTAGACCTATAGATTTTGCAAATTCTGCCAGTAAAACAGGATATATAGTTCTCTAAAGAAATCTGAGGTCAAAATAAACTAAATGAATAGAAATAAATATGGATATTTTAAAGCCTGACAGAAGAAGGTTCTTTTTAGAAGCAAAATGACAAGTAAGAAACAAACAAACAAACAAAAAATAAAGAGAACTTTTGAGTTTAACCATCACAGTCTGGAATTTTAAGCTTACTGCCATTCATTCTAATTTACGAATTCTTCATCAGCATATAATGTAATGTAAAGACATGTTTGAGATTCCTTATTTTTTAATTTATATAATTTAGAATAAAATCTCCATACACTCAGTATCTTCATTCACACCTCAAGATATATTATTGGCTCTACTTTGTTCAGAAAAGCATTAAGAAAGTTCAAGAAACACTCAAAATTTATACTCGAGGTTGTTATTAAATTCATTAAAATTATTGAGCTCAGATCAATGTTTGACTTCAGGGAATCTTACAAGTTGAAAACAGAATAAAAATTGTAAACAAAATCCTAGGGACACTAAATTTATGCTTTTGTTTGGAGGGTATGATGAAAATGCCATATATCCTGTACTTTAGATCTGCAGACCATGAAGGTTTTATGATTTTGTAAAGGTGAATTTGATGATAAGTTTCTAGATAAGGCTGTAGGCATAGTAATTGGTGTGGAACAAAACTTTATTTTCCTATGTGAATGAACATATGTTAAATTAATATAAGCTTCCAGCCAACTAAATCTATGGGCAAGTGCACTAACATTGATCAAGTATGTATTGCAGGTATAAGGACCTCCTTCTGATGCTTGTTTAGGTTAAATTTTTATTTTTAAGATATGTTCAGTAAAAATTATAGGGGTAAAAGAGAAAGTGGTTGTAGGGTCTTGACATTACTACCAACTTTGTTTGTCAATAAAAAGAAAGAAGCTCAACTTTCTTTCAATTCCCTGGTTATAAAGTATTCAATGTATGATAGCTTCAGATCTGACCATGATATTACATGTAGACAAGTTTGGAATGGGCAAATACTATATCACCTCTGTCCTCTGGCAACTTAGAATTTAGCTATAGGAAAAAATAAACAAAAACAAAAACAAAACCAGAAACAAAAAAAACAACAAGCATTAAACTGGAAGGGCAAACACATTTCATTAAATAAGTTCTCTTGCATACATTATTTAGAGTGCTTTTTTTCTTAGATACTCTCTGTATTTACATTTCAAATGTTATCCTCTTCCTCTCCCCACTCCCATCCCCCCTCAACCTCCACTTGTCTTCCTAAAAGTGCACTCTCTCCTAGTCACCCTCTCCACCCCACTGACTTGGCATTTCCCTACACTGAAAATACGTGCCCTCACTGGACCAAAGACCTCTTCTCACATTGATGTCAGACACTGCCATGTTCAGTTACATATGCAACTGCAGACCTAGGTCCCTCAATGTGTGCTCATTGGTTGGTGTTTTAGTCCATGGGAGTTGTGGAGGCTTTGGTTGGTTGATAATGTTGTTCTTCCCATGAGGTTGCAACCCCTTTCAGATTCTTCAGTCCTTTCTTTAGCACCTTTATTGGGGGCCATAGTTCACCCCACTGGCTAGCAGGAAACATGCTGAGCTGCCCCTTTATGACTCTGGCAGAGACCCTGGGAAATCTGGTTCCTTTCAATAAGTACTTCTTGACATCAGCAATAGTGCTTGGGTTTTGGTGGCTGCATATGGGGTAGATCCGGTAGTGTCTGAATGATCTTTTCTCCAATCCCTGTTCCTCTTTTGACCTTGTATTTACCTCTGCAATTGTTTTATTCTCCCTTCTAAGAAAGACTGAGGCATCTCTATTTTGGTCTTCCTTCACTTTGGGCTTCAAAAGTTCTGTGAATTGTTTCTTGGGTATTCAGATCTTTCTGGAGCTAGTACCTGCTTATCAGTGAGTGCATATCATGTGTGTTCCCTTGGGACTGGGTTACCTCCACTGTTGGTAGGGTTGTAAGGTTGTACAACCACTCTGAAAATCAATTCGGCAATTTCTCAGAAAATTGGACAAAGTACTACCTGAAGACCCAGCTATTCCACTCTTGGGCATTTACCCCCAAAGATGCTCTAACATATAGTTAGGACAAATGTTTCACCATGTTTATAGCAGCCTTATTTATAATAGGCATAAGCTGGAAAGAACCCAGTTGTCCTTTAACAGAGTAATGGATACAAAAAGTGTGAAAAGTTTATACAATGGAGTACTATTCAGCTATTAGGAACAATGACTTTATGAAATTCATAGGCTAACCAGAGACTATCATCCTGAGTGAGGTAACCCAGTCACAAAGGAACACACATTGTATGCACTCACTGATAAGTCGATCATAGCATACTTTTTTGTACCTTTTCCAACAGTACCAGTGTAAGCCCTGTTGTTCATAAATGCTTTAAGAACAATGTCTATGCTATTAACTCCCTAGATTTCCATAAATTTAAAGAAAAGTTCTTTAATCATGTACAGACAACAATATTTTAACATTAAATTAGAATATCACAATTAAACAGGGTTAAGTAGAATACATTTTAGTGAGGTATGTTTTCTAGCTATCACCTGGATTACATGATAGAATTGTTAATTATCAAAGTATAATCCTTGGCAAAACTGATAGGTTGACACCAGTTCCTACCCTTTTTACCCACCGTCAATGGGAAATGGATCTGAAAACTTATATATAATATACATATATATATAATTATATATGCACATATATATAATTAACAAATACTTAATTACTTTAAATGCAATAGTATAGTATTTTTGTATGACTTTAGTACATACATTTTACTTAGACTTATTAAAAAGTTACTAATATATGTTATTTGTAAGATGACAAGAAATGACAAGTGTGCACATCTTCAGAACAAATACAATGACTACAGCATCACCTTTATACAACACAGGGACATTTGGGGCTTATACCACTGAAGATTGTGCTGGAGAGTGTATAAACATGTGAGTACTACTAGATAGTAATACACCCGCATTAGCAATCTTTTTTCAAATTAATAATCAGGGGAGGTATTGATTAGGAAACTTTCAAAACAGTGTTGGTTATCATCTTTGTCCTTCGTTTTCATCTACTTAAATATAGCTCTTGGAAGAAGCATGCTGAAACTCACCTGGAAACTGCCTACATATAAACCTGTGCTCATAGCAACTAAGAACACTTGGCAAAATACCAAGGGAGAAAAGTAATTAAAAGCCCTGCTCACAGGTGAAGCTTACACACTGCAGAGATGAGGAAAATATCAAGATAAAAGCATAAGGGCAATAGGGGCATTTATATCCCAGGAGTAATCAGCAGTCACCTAATTGGACTTGACTCTCCATAGAAGGAAATTCATGAGTATTATAGTCAACTTGGACAACTGGGTTTAGGGAGGTTAGAGATCTCAGAAGAGAGCTCTCTATTACCACATTCATAAGCCCTGGTGACTCCTGTCTGCATTCTAAATGTCTGTCTAAAATCCACAGGCAAGAATAGCTTTGGCACTCATAAAAAATAAATAAAATAAAATAAAAAAACCTTTAGAGTAGTCTGAAGCCATTGAAGGCATTAAAAAATAATCAAAATGCAGATAATAAGGGGTCATATTGTGTCTCTACTACATGGTACCCTTACAATGCAATCCCTACAATTAGATTCTACAAATATTAAGAGAATTAATTTATGAGCAAGGTGATGAGCCACCAACACATCTAGTGATGATAGTGTCTTCTAGACATATCAGGGGAGCTGCACCCATAGCAGAGAAACTGAACTCCTGGAATGACAAAGACATGGTTGCCTAAACCACACATGCACAATGAGAACAGTTGCCACCACCTCTAGATGAAGAGTTACAGCCTGTCAATAGGCTTAATTATCCAATTTTATGAAGTCAGCCCTAAACTCATATGCATAGAAACATTACTACACGGAATGGTAGAGAGATAAATAGGGAGGGATGGAGGAAGAGAGAGAGACAGAGAAAGTGAGGAAGTGAGTGATGGAGGCAGAGAAAGAGACAGAGAGACAGAGGGACAGGGACAGAGAGACACAGAGAGAGAGACAGAGAGAAGGAGGAAGGAAGGAGGGAGAGTGAGACAGAGACATACAGAGACATTGAGGGAGCTAGAACAGAAGCAGAGAGACACAGAGACAGAAACAAATACACAGAGACAAATACAGAGCAACAGAGTTTTATTTGTAAAGAAAGAGAGTATGTGAACTGTTTTAGCCCTAAATATTTTCCACCTGACATAAGGTATTTTCTGTAGATGTTATTGTTGGTTCATGGTTCTTCACTAAAGTAAAAATAAAACACTAAATGTCTTTGATCAGGTTATCATTAATCATTGAGTTGACACATATACTAAAATAAATCATATTCCTTTTGTTTTTATTTCATTAACAGTTGTCTTGCTCTTCAAAATCTCAACTGTTCTTTATTGCACTCTTCATTTGACAGTCACTTCTGTTTACACTGCATAGCCTTCAGTGTGTGCAGGGGAGAAACATGTCTCTAATACCTACAGTGTGCTGTGCTTTCATCAATGTCAAGAACACACAAATTATCTATAGAAAGATTCTGACATAAGGGCGCATTCCAGTTGTCAGAAATTTCGCAATATAAAAAAGGGCGAGAGATATTTGTTCTTCTTATCAACAGCATTCCTGGAAGAAGATGGAACCTTGAAAGCTTTATATTAGGTAGCTTTGCAATCCCTGCCAATAGCATAGTTTGGAAAGCAGACAGTTACAAGCCACAATGTCTAATGTTTCCTTAGTCAATATGTGTTTTTCACATGTAATCGTTTACCTAAAATTTCATATTTTTTATTCATTGTACCCAAATATAATTGCACTACACATATGCAATATATTTTCATTAAATTCATGAACTAAAATATATTTTCATGATGGTATTTATGAATATATATATATATAATATCCTCTTATTTAAAGTGTAGTAAAGATGCATTACTGATGATGATGCCTAAAATGAATACATATCTTAAAGCATTTACTAAATGTTTAACATTTAATACCCCTATGCCTCATCAGAGTATTCCTGGTATTTTGTGACTACGTAATGAAGAATAGTTATTCGACAGCTCTTCATGGATTTCTATTTCATGGTACAGAGGTCAAAACGCATTCTGTACTCTAAGGAGTTGGCTCTGTAATATTAAACACAAAACCTGACCAGAAATGTAAGCAATACTGACACATCCAGAAAATAAGAACATTATCTGAATTTGTGTGTGGATTATGGAGTCACAACGTTCAATTGGGCAGGGTACTGGAGTGTATTTTAGAAGAAAAAAAACAGTGGTTATTTGAAGGAAATAGAGTTTTAGTTCTTTTCATAAAAATTAGTATGATATAAAGAAGAGATTATGAAATAGAAATATATATATATATAAGTTATTGTTCTATGAGCTATTGGCTGGCACCAATCAGACAAACAAATTATTGCTTTATGAGCCATTGGCAGGTAACATTCAGAGGAATAAAAGTGAGAGGATATAAAAATTTACAGATATTGCAATATAAATATCTCAGAATGTCTTCAAATTGTTTTAGACAATTTTCAGCTCTGCCTACCCTCACTTATTCCTTTGTTCTACCCTCACCACTCTGTACCTTAAGCCTCTACCATTATTCACCTTCCTTCCCTAATATTATGTAGATTCTATCATCTCTTCATTCTTAAAAATCCTTCACCATTTGTGCTTTTAATTTGTAGTAATTTATGCAAAAAAAATTAATTGTTCTTTTTTTTACAGCTGACTCTAAATTCAATGTGTATATGTAGTATCTTTTCATTGAATTTCTCAAATGAAAGATACTTTCATGAAATTTCACTATACATATACATATATATATATATATATATATATATATATATATATATATATATATACACACACACACACACACACACATATATTCTGCAAAGCATAGTGAAGACAGTCTACTGATCACAATGCTCAGAGTAGACACTTGTGGGACCCCGCAGTTCCCACACACTATATAAAATTGAAAATTATATGAGCATGCAAACAGAAGTTAATTCATGATGCAAGTTAATTGGAATATGCTGTTCATTATGACGTGCTTCCTCAGGCTGCATTTCCAGGACTGTATATGTCACAGAGTTTTTTTCTCTTAAGGACATGAGTTCAGGACTATCAGAAAACTTCTATGATGGTCTGGAAAATTGTTACTTATGCCTATATTTTATGTGGCCTTAGACTTTTTTGGTTTTATTTAATGTGCTTTTGTGATTTCACAAGATACAAAGACCTGCAGAGGTGTTATAAGGATGTACAGAGCTTATTCCCATCTAATCTTTCTCGGAGGCATTGTATTTTATTTCTTTTTAATTTAATATGCAGTTTCACATGGCAGCATTGAGCAGCTGGTAGCTGAGAATAAATAAGACAATTCCCAACTGGATTGGGATATCCCTCCCTCCACTAATGTCCCTCTCCCCCCCGCCCTAAGTCTCAAGAGATTTTGAAAATATTTTATCTGGCGAAGGGGCAGAGTTTTCAAGATGACTGAAGACTCACCCAGTCTGTTCTCTGGAAACTACAAACCACATAATCACCACTGCTGTACCTGGGCTAGATGAGTCAAAAGATCAAACATGCAAAGAATCACAAGATAGCAAAGCCAGCTTAGACACAGGTGTTTTAAAGTGACTTTTAAACTTCGACATTCTGCAATTTTGATTATTACTTAATACCCATTGCCAAAACTATTTAGAAAATTTGTTGCTTCATCACTTTCTATGTAAAAAAGTCAATATAAATATTTCTCATATAGTACTCTAGTTCTCCTTTACATAATTAGAGTACAGTGACACGACCAACACTAACTTTAGGAATAAAGGTTAAGCAAAATATTGATCCTTTGCTTTGGGATTAGGTATTGCTGAGGGTTTTTCTGAATAAACATAAATAGTTACTGCTTATTTTGGGAGTTCCCTAATCAGTTACTTATTTTGCATTTCAGTGGAATATCAAATACTCCCACATCCTTGACAATGGGTATTGACCATCACTATCTCTCTAACTATGATATTTTATACAACAAAGTTTGTTTATCATTTAAGTTTCTACACCTCTCTGTTTCCCTTTGTCGTGATTCCATTCTGGTGCAGCTTATCATAAGAACTTAAGCATTTATGAGAATATGAAGTAGTAATTCCCTGGAATTCATATACATCAAGTGAATGTTATAATTTTACTTTATTTTAGATTTGGTGTTTTGTGTTTTCCCCCTTTTGATAATAATCTGCTCTAAACATTCTGACAAAATTTATCAGATATTTAAATCACACATTTAGAAGTGAAGGAGAAAAATCTGGTTTCGATGGAAAGTCACTAGCAAAAACATCAGTAGAGAATATTTTGTTATTTCATTGACTTTGTAAATGTTACTCTTAGCAAACAATAAATGATAGAAAACTGCAAATACTGAAACTTCTGTATGGTCTGTGCAATTTTGTCTATAATTTACAGAAAATTGTTTCAATCTAACCATAGCCAACAGGGAATACATACAATATACATGGGATTATATTTTTCTCATCTCCCTCTGATTTAACCACTACCAGAGTGATAAACTAACACTTCTGCATATATATATATATGTAAAACGCAATTTTTTTCCACTAGAGTGAAATAAAGGCAATTGCTGTTATGGTCATTTCTTCAAGCCTTTATTAGATCTGTTCAAGGCCATGCCACTCTATTTGCATATTTTTTCATATTTAATATACAAATCTTTACCTGATCTTGTTTCAGTTCTTGCTTGCTAATGTCAACACTGATGATTTCAGTTAACTCATTTGTTTTCTCCAGTAAATTTGTGATTTCACTGCACGGTTTTGCGTACTACTGTAATAATATACGTATTGCTGAACTGGGAAAGGTAGTGTAGAGATTGACAAGAAAGCCCACAGAGTCGCGGTAGAAATCAATGAGAGCAGCCTTTATATGCACTGATTCAAAGGGTGGTGTGCAGTAATGTGACGGTGCAGAGGAGTGACGTTGAAGAACTGTGACGGGGCAAATAATGAGTTGGGAGTGAGCCAAGCAGTACAGCACGCAGATGATCCCAGAGTGCGGCAATTGGAAAGGAATTGGCAGGCAATAGACACTGAACAACCTGCTGCACACGAAACCTCGACCTCTTCCGATGCCTCTCTACCAGGAAATGACATCCACACATGACTCAAGTGCTTCCAAGGATATGAGTGCTTTCCTGTATGCTGAAAACACGGAAAGAAAATACAGGATTATTACATGTGACTTCCTATTCAAAAACCTGCCCTGTATATTGGAAAAACTCATTAAAATGATAAAATCCCAAGGTTTTTAAGTGTATGCATACGTTCCGTTTTGAAACAAGGTGCACATAAGCAAATGTTTGCTGTAGATACAATTATTAGAGATGTTGATTTTTTAAAATTCTTATTGTTTTAATACAAATAAGATATTACTAAGTAGTAAATTAGTAGTTTATTTATTAATATATTGGCACACATGTTTTTTTCTACTCTCTTTGCCTCCTATTTGGTATTATTTTGTTTTCTGTATCATAACTCTGCATACAGAATGGACTCCGTCAACACTGTTTAGATGTTTTGGAAATTTTATTATGAAAAGAGTATTTTAGTAATTTTCTTCTACATAAGTTTTGCTCTACATGGAAGTTGAATTTATAGAATATGTAAAACACATGCATGTGTTAAAGAGTTTATCAATGCTTAACATTTTTCAATAATTTTGATCAATATCATATAATTATTATAATTTGAAATATCTCATAATTATTATATACAAATACATAGTTATGTATAATTACTCTGATATTTGAATATGATTCAATACATAAAAATAAGAAGTCATGAGTAATTTATTCTACAATAATTCAAAGAATGAAATAAAATAGTAAAATATATATTATAATTAATATATAAATTTACAATGTACTAACATATCCTATTGAATGATTGAAGGCTACATATAAAAATATTTAAACAATATTCACATTAAACATGGACAATTGAATTTATTCATTAAAATATGACTTTTAAAATTACTTATCAATGTATATGTATATATTTAAGATATACATATATATATATACACACATAACCTGTTGAACTGAAGCTATAAAATTTTGGTGGCATAGAAAATTAAGTGCTATGACAATATAATATATATATGTCACATATGATAGTATATTACCTGTACCATATGTATTTTTTTTAATCCAGGATAAATGGGAAAACTTATTGAGTAACTTCTGTTGTGATGTGGTGTTAAAAAATCTGTTGGCAGTAAGTGTTATATTTGAACAAAGACCTAAATGGGATATTACAGAAAAGTATAAATTACTAAAGTTTCTAAAATGAAGAAACAGTGAAGCCAAAGGACTTCAGATCCTGGGAACTGTAGAAACATTGGAGACATGATATATTAACTAGTGACAGGAAGTATGACTATGTTGCTTGACTTAGTCTTGAAGAATGAGGACAAGTGAATGTATGTTGATTTTAGCGCTGAAAGTTTTATGAAAAGATGAAAAGCCATGGTACAGTTCAGGGCAGTTAAACTTTTGATTCCAAGTGTTTGACTGAAGAGTCATCTACAGTACCAGATGATAGCCAGTATTCAGCAAATGAAAGGATCAATTACAACTTTATGGCAATAGACTGGAAATCATGGTCATTTGAAATGTTTTCAAGTGTGTCCAATGTTTCAGTGTTTTCAGAAAATACTGAAAAGTATAAACTTTATGTAATGAAATAAATAATGTTTAGCTCAGGAGACAAGGACAACCAAGATAATATACATGTAGATTTGATGTCAGGTTAAGTTCATTTTCTTTGAGGCAGGATCTTCTCATTATAACTTACCTAGATGACTGGGTGAAGATTCTCTTGGAGCTCAAACACTTATCTTTATTTTAGAAACTGTTTCTTCATGATGCAATAAAGTTCCAAACACCCAAATACCCAATATTATCACAAGAGGATCAAGATTTCCCTGTGTAAATCAAGCTGTCTGTGCAAGTATGTGCAATATTAGAATTGCAGTTGATTAGTTAGTCCTGGACTTGGACTGTTTAATTCAAAAATAAATAAAGGTATGTGATGCTACAATTTAAAGTTTCTTTAGAAGTTAATATGACATAACATAACAGCTTAAAGTAACATTAAAACTACATACATTACACTGATCATAAATATGATCAGATATGAATAGATTAAAAAGTATTAAATAAGAAAATTATAAGAAGTAAGAATATTTAGTGCTTTGTTTAAAATAATTCTGTCTACAAAGATAACTATCGTTGAAAATTTAGGAAAATAGTTCTTCTATTTTCCCCAAGGAGAAGCTTCTTAAAAGTGGATGAAGACAGAGTCTGAAGATGGATTCTGATTCATGTTATCCATATAATGAAAACATTATAACTGGAAGAGACTGTAAAGGTGTAAATAATGCCGTGAAGACTGTGTGGTGAATATTTTAATCGTTTTGTTGACTATTATATGTATTTACATTTCAAATGTTATCACCTCCCCTGTTCATTTTCCCTCCTTCTCCCCTGGCTTCCATGAAGGTGCACCCACTTTCAACCACCAAATCCCACATCATCGCCCTGTCTTTACCTACACTGGGGTAATAAACCTTCACTGCAACAAAGGCCTTTCCTCAAGTGAAGCCACACAATGTCATCCTCTGCTACCTATGCTGCTGGAGCTGTGGGTATCTCCATGTGGAAATATAAATCAAAAGAACCCAGAGATTCCACCTCACATAAGTCAGAATGATTAAGATCAAAACTTTAGGTGACAGCAGTTGCAGGTAAGTATGTGGTGAAAGACATTTTAAGAAAGGACTATGCATTTATTTTCAAGAGGAGTTTGGCTAATGGTGAGAAATCATTTAGGAGGGTATTTGCACCATGCATGCACCAGGGATGCACAGGAATGCCAGTGCAATAAATGCAAAGGTCTTGGTGACATTGAATTATTCATAATCTTGTGACTGTGAAGTTTATGAGAATACCTTTAGTAAAGATGAGGAAAAAATCACTTCGGGACATTTTCGCAAATGAGCTTGTAAAGAATCTATCATAAGACACCTGGGTCACTCTCACAACAGATGCTTGTGAAGAATGACCAGAGCTAGAGCAAAAATATGAGTGGAACTAGTGATGACATTTTTTAAGGAAAGCTCAGTAACATCCCATTTTCAGTGAGTATATCTGATATCTATGCTGAGTGCTTGTGGCCCATAGAGACAAGGTGGATAGGAGCTTCTGTATGTTTGACAAAGGAAAAAAATGAGAAGAATGAGAGGAAATCGAAACAAAGCATAAGGCTAAGATATGGAAGCTCCATGGCTAACAAGTCTGTAATTTTCTTTGTCATTCTAGGCACACATTAGAGGTAATATGTGTGGAAGCCTGCCTGCAATATCAACGTTCCTCTTCCCTTCATTGTGTGTACTGACTTCAGAGCTACTGTATGCTGGTGGGAAGACAATGTCTTTAGTGAATTGGCCAATGATGGAATTATAGAAGCTTCCAAAGACTGTATTAGGGGATGAACTGGTTAAAGGGATGAGAGGTTTGAGACCTACACAGGACATTGAGCCTATGAATGGCAATACAAATAAGTCTGTCACAATAATTAGGCACTTGAAATGGGCAAATGGGGAGGAGGAAACACTTTAACTCTGAATCTTTCTGTTTTTCTGTCCATTTCCACTGTAGTCATATTATCCCTGCCTCATTTATTCATGGCAATGAGATTGAACAACACTGAATAAGTAGAATACATTATGATTCTTGATAAAAAACAAAGAATTAATGATAATAACCTAATTTTTTGATTTTCTAGTAGGGCTGGTCATAAGATGAATGCCATAATACAAATATTAGAATAATATGTAGATGTAGAAGAATGGTCCAAGGATGGAGTAGTGTGAAGACAATTCTATGTTCTAGTGAGAAAACCCTAAGAAACAAGACAAGAATCCCATGGTGACTTTAGTTTCTTAAAAACATAGAATATTCCTTGGAATGTGTTTTTGTGCTTTTCCAAGGTATAGTAGATAGGAGAGAATTTACATCAGGATCAGGGTATTCACTATAAGGGGCTATTGTTATTTGTCTCTTTGCCTAAATGGAAACACATAGGTTTGCTATGTACAGCTTTTTGACGCCTATACCTTACGTTTGGACATTTTACTCCTGTTATTCCTTTTAAACCTCAGAGCAGAGACTGACTGATTCTCTGAATAACCTTGGCTCAAGAATGAGGCCTTATTCTACCTCATTTATCCACTCTATTCTCACAGTTTCTGCTACCACTAGAGTAGTAAACCTCTAGTAAGCAAAATTTTGAGTTAGTATTCTAAGATAGAGGGAATCTTCTATCATGTATCAGAAAACTAACAGTTTCTTTTAGGAAAAAGTGAAATACTAGAATATGGAAACAAGTAGAAAGATTAGTATCATTGTATAGGCAGCTACTTATTTGTACAGTATGGCCTTGGTGAATTTCTTCTAAAGCTTTTAAAAATGTATATTTTGATATTTTAGGAACACTCAGTATTGCTTGATATCAGGTAGAAGAATTTGTTATTAAGTCAGCTCTGAGAATTTTACAACATAGCAAACAAAAGAGAAATAAATCAGCTTGAAAAGAATACTACATAATGTAGTAAAACAATGTATGCAGTCACTCTTCTAACAAACTTTACTTTGTCGTTGAAATGCCAGTAAAACCGTGAACACAACCTTACTTCACCAACCACAGTCACCATAGAAACAGTATGAGGATGGTTGCACATATAGTAGCCATTGCAGAAGCATACTCTGAAATGTTAAGGATTATCAGGTAAAATTTAAAGTAGTGAGTATGATGATCTGTTTAAATTACATGATGAACTAATGTTGAGCATGCTTCTCTGGAAATTATGAACATATATAATCTGCCTTTAAAAAAAAAATCCTTGGATCTCAGGCAATAGTGTATCATTTGCCAAGAGGCTACATATCTGCTTCAGTTTTCCACTGAAGAATAAACATTTTGTCTTCTATTCAAAACTCAAATATATGGTTCTAATTCCTGTTCTAAAACCCACCAAAGAACAGAGTCCTAAAACATTTAATCATGGCACTTGAAATGCCTTTGTATAACAAAAGCCAAGTTATGGCAAGACTGTTTTCCATCTGAAGAGACACTTGATTGGTATCAGTTAATAACTAGGGATGGACCTAAGGAAAGACATTTCCCATAGCTGGTTTAAAAAACCAGCAATATGTCAAGCAGAAACAAAGAAATAAATAAAGGCAAACAAACTGCAAAGAGTTTTGGCATTGCATGACCAAAGTCGGTTCTGAAATGCACTCTGTTGAGCAGAACATCCCACCATTTATTTTATACAAATAACACATTAAAAAGTGGCAGTCCATAACATTTTAGAAAAGACGTATGTAAATCTTTAATTTGTATTAATGATACAAAACTTTGTCTGACCAATATGAGATCTGAGTAATTAAAGCATATATGATGCAAGTCTTAGATGTTGTAATAACTATGGAGGACATGTTGACATTTTTCAGATATGATACAAGACCTGACACCACACACAGTTTTCAGTGAGATCTCTGTGCAGCTTTCAATTTGAAAGACCAAAATTACTTTGTTCCCTCATAGTAGACTTGTTTTATATTCTAGTTCTAAAAATCAATTAGTCTTGGAGCATAGTAATTAAGTAAACTAATTACACGTTGACTCAAATTAGGACTATATTTCCTTGGGAACTTTTTTGCTGCACTACCCTGTGGCTATCAAAGATATTTCAGCATGTTTTCTGCACGTTTTCCATTGTTTTCTAAAAAGTACGTTTCCTTGCATAGAAAAAGTAATGTATCATATTTTATTTTTTGTCACTCTTAATCATATTAACTACATATATCAGCAGTCAACTTTAGCAACCAGGTTAATCTTACTTTATTCAGTTTGGTACATACTTCACTTCAACATGATTTGAATTTCTTTCTGATGCATCTATGAATAACTTTGTTCATGCATAGCTTTTATGTGCATATTTTGTCTAATATTTCTGCATTAGTTTATGATTTCCTTAAATCCTTTCTGAACCGATAATGTAGTTGTGTTTCTCAAACATTTTTAAATGTGTAATGCTGTAGAGTCAAATGAAATCACATCACAATGAAGAATATAGCTAGAGTAAATATGTATTATTGTATATGACTAAAGCGATTACAGGAGTTTATTATGTTTGGTAATTTCATTATATTCAGTTACATATGGATGTATTTGTCTCTACCAATAAATACATTTTTTTCTTTCTCACAGAAGATAAAATGCTTCCAGATGAAAACAGATGACAGAGGGAATTGATAGAGTCTGGCACACATCACTTAAGACATCCTAAGTCAAATTTGATGCAGACCATTATTCTTTGCTCCAAAAGTGCTGCAGAATATCCTCAAAAAGAAGATGTTTCTTCAGTTCATTCATGTGTACACTGTAGTTACATGTATTTTGGATGTAGAATTCCAACCTTGCAAAGTACTAAACATACACTGTGAGGGAGCCATTATCCTGAGGGTCAGCTGCAGTCTTTCTTTGCAAACTTTCATGCATGGCTTCACCTGTGGGCAATCCCTTGGTTTAGTCCCTCCATTATCAGCTAGGATGAGAAAGGTTCACCTGCCCTTTCTTGCTGATATACCTACAATGTAATCTGCCCATCTCTTACAAAATTTTTCTGTAGCTACTCATTTCTCACAAAAAAGCTAAGTCTTTTTTTTCTTTTTTCCTTTTACTTATTTATTATTTTACTATACCTGATCCATGAAAACATAAAACACAGTGGTTCTGTGTGTAATACAGATTGATCACATGTATTTGATGCTTAGAAAAATCAGTGTATTTTTGTAAAGAGCAATATAGAAGTTGCTCACAGCCTCCTGATACAGAATCTCAAGCATTTTTGAATAATTATAATATTAATACAATATAAAAAACTAGGTAAGTCATTCTATTTTTCCACTCTTTGAAACATGATAAAACATGTGGCTACACATCAACCTATGTATCACACCATGTATCAACAAATGTTTATTTCTTTTCTAATGCTTTATACTCAAGTTTGTTTAAACTTATGCTATTCTAGCCTTAAAGTTCTCATCTTGTCTCTTTTCAGTCTGACTCAGAAACAAATTTATAGACAAAGTCTTGCTTCTTTTTCATTATTCCCAAAACAGACATATTTTAACGTACTCACTATGACATTTATTTTCATCCCTGGAAGTTACTCTTTTTTTAACATAGCCTTGTCTCCAAGTCAAAGAAAAGTATACAGCACCCCAAATATATAAACACTTAAATTATTAACTGAGGAAATATGGAGAAAATATAATTATATTTCTCTTTTGCTAGAAATCAACTTATAAAATGCACCAAATATAACTGGAATTAATAGTTCAAATATTTTAATAATGAGTGAACTTAATTAATACATGGATCTAACTGTTAAATTTCATGGTAAGTTATATACAGGAGGTAGAATTGTAAGTGTGGAGAGAAGGAGAATTGTGACCCTGTGTCTTAGACATCAATGGCTTTATATAAGAATTCACATAGTCATGCAAAATTTATTTGAACAATCCTGTCATACTGTTTAAATGACATTGTCTATCATAAACTTCAGTCCATTATATGGTTCCATTTAAGGTTTAGATGACATCAGTAGCTTGAGGAGAAAGACATTTCATTTTATTTCCTTGTTATAGAATTCATAAAGTGGGAGATGTCAGAGTCTATATGTAGAAGAGATGGTTTGTCAGATGGAAGTAATGGGAGACTCAATCCTCAATGTAAGTAGAGTAGTCACTTGAAGAAAATTATGTTTGATCATGTGAGATTGGTAGAAATGTAGAAGATTATCATTTATTTTCCTGACTGAATCATGATTTAAATTTTTCATTACCTCAAAATATTCGACGCATCCTCTTCTCCAGAAGCCTATGTGACATCTTAGTGTCATATGTCAATCAAGCCATGTCTTCTGAAGTGGACATTGAATTTTTTTCCACATTATCCTTATAGATACATAACATAAATAAATGTCTTTTCTTTAAATTACATGTTATCTGAACAATAAACTATGTGGATGTCATTTAAATAAAATAAAAAAGGAAAAAAATTGGCCTGGTAAAATTAATTAATGGTGAACTGGATTTTATTAGTTTGTAACACATTAAGTTTAATATAGTTAGGGCAAAATTGAGATGGAGAATCAGATATCTTCAAAGGACTAGTATATGAAACTAATTATTTTTTCTTAGTATACCACAGTATCATTCTTTAGCAGAGTAAACGAATTGTGTTAAGGTGTAACACATAAATCATCTTAAGTATGGTTTATTCAGTGTAATCTATGAAATTTCATTTATCAAATGAAATATATATCACATAACTTACATTACTACATCTCTAGAATTATACATGCTATAATGGATGGTTTTGGCTTTTTATTGTGGTCATTTTGTTTTTGTTTTTGTTTTCCTTCTTAACTCAAATTAGGGTACTGTACTGGCTGGTTTGTGTCAACTTGACACAAGCTGGAGTTATCACAGAGAAAGAAGTCTCAGTTGAGGAAATGCCCCCATGTGTAGGAAGCCATTGGCGCCAATAGATGGCGCCAGCTTCCCGCCCATTGTTCAGCCTACAAAAACCTTTTCCCTCCTGTTGCTTGGCAACCACATAAGTCACAGCCCAATCTCGGGGCACGTGAATGAGCTACTGGAGGATGCACCAATCAGGTAGCAACACAAGTCTCTTAGGCATTTATAAGGAGTGCATTTCTCCCCCACGTGGAGAGGGAGATAGTGGAGAGATTGCGGGAGACCCCACGTGGAGAGATGGCAGAGAGATCCCACGTGGAGAGAGACCTGATAAGAGAGATTGTGGAGAGATCCCACGTGGAGAGAGACTGGGCAGAGAGATCGCACATTGGAGACTGCACGTGAGAGGTTGCCTATACAGCAGACCCCGGTAGGGAGTCCCCGGCTCAGAGAGAAGTTTCCTGCTCAAGAAGTCCCCTGCTCAGAGTGCTGTACAATAAAGGTTGTCTGCAGAAGAATCTTGTTGTTTGTTGCACGCCTGTTCCTATCGGCGGGAAGCGTGGGCGCGCGACACCCATGAGATCCAATATAAGGCATTTTCTCAACTAGTGCTAAAGAGGGGAGGGCCCAGACCATTGTGGGTGGTGCCATCCTTGGGTTGGTAGGCCTGGGTTCTATAAAATAAAGCAAGCTGAGCAAGCCAGGGGAAGCAAGCCAGTAAGTAACACCCCCCTGTGCATCAGCTCCTGCTTCCTGACCTGCTTGAGTTCCAGTCATGACTTTCTTTGATGATAACAGCAATGTGGAAGTGTAAGCTGAATAATCCCTTTCCTACCCAACTTGCTTTTTGCTCATAATGTTTTCTGCAGGAATAGAAACCCTGACTAAGACAGATACCCTTCAAAGAGGATATTGAGTTAGGAAAATTCCACCTTCAAAAGATTGTCTCTAAGCAAGTCTGTGAAACATTTTCTTGATGTAGAAGCCTAGCACATTGTGGGTACTGTCAGCTCTGTGTATATGTTTATGAGTTTTATAACAAAACCAACACCAACAAAGAAATAAAGAAAAAGAATCATAGAAAGAAAGATAGAAAGAAGGAGGGAAAGAAAGAAAGAAGAAATGAAGGAAGGAAGGAAGGAAGGAAGGAAGAAAGAAAAAAATTAAAAGAAAAAGCAGAGGAAAGCATGCAAACCAGTAAGACTTGGTTTCTGCTTCGGTTCCTGTCTCCAGGTTCTTGCCTTTAGTTCCTGTCATCACTTTCTTCTGTTATAGAGTATAATAGGAGATTGGATGTTGAAATGCATCTTTTCTACCCAAATTGTTTAGTCATGATGTTTTATTCAAGCATCAGTAAACAAAGTAAAGCATTTAACACATAATGTAAACACATTTAAACAGATGATATATTTTTTTAATGTTCAATTTTGATCTCACTATATCTGGAATTCAAAGTGAATAGTAAATATTTCACTGTAAAGTAAATATTAGCGTGTGGGTGGGTTTGACTTGACACATATAGAAATAGATACAAAAACATAAGCTTAAACTCTGTTACTTCAGGTAAAAGCTACTGTTATTTATGAGTCATTTTGCTGTGAAGCCTCGTATAGATCAATATTAACATTTTTGGTTTGCTTCACAGGTCCTGAGTGGTATGTTACCAAGAACAGGAAGCAGAGACAAGGGTTATAGCTATCTCCTTCATACATTAGGAATGCAGCCACCCTAATATAACTCCATTAAATAAATACTCATTTTTATCCATGTGTATAAATCTATGCTTTTGTACAGGTTCCTGACCTACAAGCTCAGAGGGGGGCATAGGATGCTCTGGACATTTGTGGTTATAGCCACCAGCCTTGGGTGATGGGAGTAGCATTCTAGTGCCATGGAAAAAATTACACATGTTCCTGACCATTGTGTCTCATCTCCAACCTCATGACTAGAATTTCAATAGAATAAATTATTTTAAATCACATTTAATCTAAATAAGGACAATGTAATAAAGTTCCCTGAATGGATCTTTTCTATTTTTTAATAGGTCTGATCTTTTCTAGTCATGTTTCCACAATTTTCAACATTTAATATTTATGAAGTGTGTGCAGATATTTGGTCAGCATATTAAGGCTTGTTCTCTTTCTCAATTATTTGGTTTCTAGGAATATTACTCAAGCCATGAGGCTTGTTAACAGGCATGCTTACCTGCTGTGACAGCTAAGTAGCCTCCTGTCACATTAATTCTTCTCATGTATTGGATAGTCTATTTACTGACATTACAAATGTTATCCCAGTTCCCTGTGTCTCCTCTGAAATCTCCCTATCCCATTTTCCCTATCCATGGCTCTATGAGAGTGTTCTATTCTAAGCCAAACAGTCATATATTTTCAACATGTGTGGGAGATTTTCTTCAAGGTGCCTGTGCCCACTCTGAATCTAAGTGTGTTCTTTAAAGAATAGGATGGTCACAGGCTGGTATTGTGGGGTAGCAGTCACTGGGTACACTAATGTCCTTCATTATGGAAAAAAAAAAAACAATGTTTGTCACAATTTCTTCAGCAGTGAGACTACTGAAGTTAGGTCACATGCTTTCCATAGAAACTGAATTATATAGCGAGATTTTCTTTTTTTTAAACAACTTTATTTTACAAAACAAAAATAAATGCTTAGATTTTCAACAGTTTTTGCTTAAAATTATACATTTTTGTCAGTACTTTTTTTTTCAGATTTTAAAATAATGGTACTGGTACAGAAATAGGCATGTGGATCAATGGAATAGAATAGAAGATCCAGAAAAAAGGCCTCATGTATATGGTCACCTGATTTTTGACAAAGGAGCCATAAACATTCAATGGAAAAAGGACAGCCTATTAAAAAAATGGTGCTGCTCCAACGGGCACTCAGCATGCAAAAGAATGAAAATAGACCCTTTCTTATCTCCTTGTACAAAGCTCAAGTGTAAGTGGATCAAAGATCTCCACATTAAACCAAATACACTAAAACTATTAAATGAGAAAGTAGGGAAAACTTTAGAACACATAGGCACAGGAGAAAATTTCCTGAACAAAACACCAATGGCTCAAGCTCTAAGTTCAAAGATTAACAAATTGGACTTAATGAGATTGCAAAGTTTCTGTAAGGCTAAGGACATTGTCAAGAAAACAAAACGGCAACCAACAGAATGGGAAAAGATCTTTACCAACACCACATCAGATAGAGGCCTAATATCCAAGGTATACAAGGAACTCAAAAAGGTAGACACCATTGAATCAAATAACCCTATTAAAAATGGGGTACAGAGCTAAACAAAACATTCTCAGTTGAGGAACACCGAATGGCCAAGAAACATCTGAGGAAGTGCTTGACATCCTTAGCCATCAGGGAAATGCAAATCAAAACAACCTTGAGATTCCACCTCACACCAGTCAGATTGGCCAAGATCCAAAACTCAGATGACAGCAGATGCTGGCGAGGCTGCGGAGAAAGAGGAACACTTCTCCACTGTTGGTGGGGTTGCAAACTAATACAACCACTCTAGAAATCAGTCTGGCGATACCTCAGAAAATTGGATATAGTACTACCTGAAGACCCAGCTATTCCACTTCTGGGCATATACCCCAGAGACACTTTAGTACACAACAAAGATATATGCACCACAATGTTCATAGCAGCTCTATTTATATTAGCCAGAAGCTGGAAAGAACCCAGATGTCCTTCAGAAGATGAATGGATACAAAAATTGTGGTACATTTACACAATGGAATACTACTCAGCCACCAGAAACAATGACTTAACCAAATTCTTAAGAAAATGGCTGCATCTAGAGAATATCATCCCGAGTGAAATAACCCAGTCACAAAAGAACAGACATAATATGCGAAATTTTCTTAATATGTTCATTTCCAAAGTTTGGCTCCAGGGTCTTGAGAAACATGTTTGTAGCAGTGAAACAAATGAGAGGCATTGAATTGATTTATATGTATCTCAAAGGTCAGAAGAAGAAGGCACAATGAAATGTTTCGAAACATGTTTAATGGAAGCAAATGAGGACTGACAGGAAAGGAAGAACCCACTTCAAGCAGAGTCAGAGGAGTGGAGGAGAGTAGTAATCACTAGCCGCAAAGGCCACCTTGCTTATGAAATGTCCTCTTGTGACTGGATGATCGAATACTTAACTCACTTTCATTTAATTAGCTATCAAAAATTAAGATGCAATCAGCTTTACACAGCTAGCAGCTAGAGGACTAACGAGAATAAAAAATACTGATCTATAATCAATGGCTATTATCTTAAAGTTAACAGTGTTGTTAAAAGACAAAAAAGTGAAGTAGGAACGTTTTAATTTTTGTCTAAGGTATCACATGTGTTCATTTCTTTATGTGTGTGTGTGTTGTTTGTTTGTTTGTGTTGGTTTTAGTTGTTTGTTTACCATCTTTTAGTCCCAAACTGCACACTTTTTGAGGTAAAATTTCTATTTTTTTGTGTGTGCTTAAGTGCTCTTTTAAAATATATATATAAGAACAACATAGATTCAGCAGGTGGCTCTGTTGGTAAAGTGCTTTCTTTAAAAGTCTGAGACCTGGAATTCAAATTCTCAGCAATTACATTAGCCCAGATGTAATTGCAAGAATCTATAATCTATGTTCCTCTACAGCGTATTGGAATGTGAAATAGAAAAACCCCAGAAAGTTATCTGACCACCTACCTTTGTACATTCATTGTTAAAACCAAGAGACTCTGAGAAGAACACCTGCAATGCTGTCATCTGATTTCCACATCTGTTTTGTAGCATGTACAAGCCTGTTCATTCAGATGCATGGCACATGTCAAAAGCATCATGGAATGTCTTGAGGGAGAAAACTTTATTTCATGTGTTGCATATTGACTCTAATTATCACAGTGCTTATGGTGTGGAACAACTTTAATGGGCTAGCCAGCCTCAAGTATCTGCCTGACCTTATCTTTCTATTTTCCTTCAATAAGGACAAAGGCTTATAATTATAACTATTTTTCTTCCCATGAATGTCTTTTATTCCCATTGATGCCTTTAGTCATTGGTTCTCTGTCCACTCCCTTCCTTCACCTCACTCTGCCCCTCCTCTTCCCTCCCTCTCTCCTTCCATCCCTCATGATGATATTACTAAACCAACATTATGGTTGTAAAAATGTCTCTTTTCAAAGATTATTTACAGTACAGTTGATTTTTCAAAAGTCTGTGTATATGTACATTTTTCACTTTTACTTTGAATTCTAAGTTCTTGATATCAAGGTATTTTTTTAACATTATTTGAATATTTATATCTCTTATTTATATGAGTATTTAAAATTGTGTGTTATATCTATGGCAAATTTGAAATACAAATACAACTCATAAAAGCACAATGTTTTTTTCAAGATGATACATAGCATTTTAAAAGAATGAAATATAATATAATTGGCATAATTATAAATGCACATAACTCTTAAATTTTATGACTTAAGTGTAGTGCAATATACTGAAGAGAATTTTTATTATATTATGGAAAAATGGGTTGTATTAGATTTTTCAACTTTTTAAGATATATTTTGCTAACATGTCCTATTAAAGAGCTGGTCTAGGGAAGGTCCGGTATTTTAGGTATTTATCGCCATCTGGTGGACATATCAAATTTTAGTGTCGTTCACCTAAGATTCTGTGAGTAGTGTGTTAACTATCTTTTGATTATACAACAATCTTTTCATTTAAGTCAACGAACTGAAATATCCTATCAAATAGTAACAAGTAAGTCTTAAAATTAAACAAGCATGTGTCTACTCACACTACAACATCTCTAAGTGTTAATATTAATGCCATAAAACTCAACAAATAACCAATAGATTTTATAATTTTTCTTCTGCATTTAACTTAATCATAGCCACAATTTTCACTTATTCATACTAGTAGACAACAATGAAGAAACTGTTCTGTAAACAATTTCAGTCAGGAAAATTTTCAAACATTTTAGAACTAATCATTCAGTTTCCAATATGATAAATTGTTGCCAATATCTCTCTTGATAAGTAGTGTTGACTTATTAGAGTATTGATCATACTCTTCATTTAAATGTTGGCACCAATTAATTCCTAAGGTCTTTTCAATAATGAGTGTATTATTTTCTTGGATATTATTTATTTTTCAAAAATTAATATTTAATCACACTATAATAAAATGTTTGACTAGATATACTAGTCATGACAGGCATTATTTATGGCTTTAAAATATAACTAAATTGCATAGAGGCCTTGAAGAATATTACAAAAATTGTAAACACTTCTTAGGAAATAAAATTTAACATTTAACAATGTAAAGTGTTTCATATTCACAAGTGCTTCTAGGAGTTGCATTTCTTTATGAAGTTGAAAAAGATGGTTTATCAATGTCCAATACCATTTGATTTTCAACTACAAAGAAAATTAGAATCACTCAATAGAGGAAGATTAACTGAACTTGATGTTGTAATAAACCAATTACAACAGACCAAGAAGAAAAATTGTATGTAGCTTCTTTCCTTTTCCATTCAAAATTTTGTAAAGACAGAAAATAGAAAGCAGACTCCTGGGTATAAAGAGGGTGGCCATTGAGAGAGATAAGGAGAGAAATAAAGTCAAATATCAGAAAAATATAAACATGGAAAAGTTAATAACATCCACAATATTTTGCAAATAATATCCACTAATAATCATACATACTTAAGCAAGAGATTATTGAAAGACATATTGGGAGTAACAGTGATATTAAAACTGAAAGTGAGCCATTTCCCCAACAACACATAGCACTGTCCTTTTCTAATTACATGAATTCTGTGCTTATTTGAAGATATATACTCAAGTCTAAAAAATTCATAATTTTTATCCAAACATAAAAGAAAACATTCATCCTTTGTCTTTTTTAAGTCTAAGTTGTGTCATATAGTAAAACATTTCTAAGATACATCTATTCCCCTGAAAACTTCATAGTTTCCATTATCCTGTCAGCTGAATAGAAGTACATTTATGTGTTTTTATCCATAATTTTCCACCCAACATCAGTACAAACTAGTATCTGATGACATTCCGTATTGATTATGAGGATTGCCATTTTATACAACTTATGTTCATGTGCACAGGATTGCCCACAAAGGCAGAGACCTTCCACACCAACCATAAATTAAGAAAAAGGACCCTCACACTAACCTACAGATAACCAAAAGGTGAGATGTTTTACATTTGAGTTTTCCTCCTCCATGATGAATTCAACTTGTTTCAGACATTAAGGAGTATATTGTGCTGTTAATTTCAAGCATTGATGAGAATATTTTCATTAAACACTATTCATGTGAACATCATATGAGTTCTCTGTTCCTTTCTTTCCTACGCTGTTTCAATAATGACTTCTTTCTAGCTTTCTGTGTTCATATTTCCTTTATATAGAGACACAAATAGTGTAGCACTGACCATGTACTTGTATTAAAAATCTGTTCTTCATGAGGAAGAAACTCATGCCTGGACTTGTAAATATGTCCTAGAGAAGAAGAAAACCATAATTTGAAAGGTCACATATTCTACCAGAAAGAGTACTTAACTACTGTTGTTTTGGTAGTTTGACATGGCATCAATTTGCCCATTGAATATTCTTTTCTCATCATCATTGGAATGGATTGCTCCTGTCAGCCTAAATAAGTAAAGTTTTGTTGTTGTTGTTGTTGTGGATAATAGAAATGTGAAGCCTCATGGATGTTCAAGATAGTACAAATGAATAACTATCGTTGAATAATTTGTCCTACAGGACATCTTTTTCCTCCTTCTTGTAAAGGCTTGGAGAACATAATAGAAAAAGGAGCAGAAAGATTAGAGATTGAAATCAGGGAGATAGTTTCAGAGTGCTTTCTTTTTGGATTGACATATCCATTAAAATCATAAACTTACAACTCTGTCAGAGATGAAGTAGCAGCTCCTGAGACCCCTTTCTTTCCAAGGCAGTTAGTTGGTGGTTGCTTTTGGATGTTTAGGGGTGTAAGTGGTATTTTCTTTGGTATTACATGATGAGAGGATAAACCTCCAATGAATAGCTCCACATCCATGCCATCCTGATGGTCTTTGTTTAATTCATTGGCAAAACAAACAAATGAGCAAAACCTAAACTAAAAGACCTGACTTTACAAAAGAAATTTCTGTGAATATATTGGAGAAAAATAAGAGATGACCTTGATGAGATGAACCAGAATTCACCATATATGCATTCAAAATTCCCAAGGAATAAAATTTTATTAGTAAAAATTGACTCATGATTGAATTAATTTCTTAAAACCTCTATGAATGCACAGAATTCACCAAAAGAAAATACAAAATATTTATGCACAAATGTCCATTCAGCATTGAGAGAGTTGTGCTAATGTTTCAGACATTCTAATTATTTATGTGCAATCTCACTAAACTTAGTAAATGGGACAACAACTATCTCCCATCACAATTTCATGGCATTTTTCTCTGTTTCAATACCTAGTGAACCTTTATAAGGTCTGTGTCATATGTAAAACATTCTTTTTCTCCACTTTATTTTAATCATGGCCATCTCCTTAATTAAGACAATAACAGACAATTCTTTTTTTTAACTGTATCATTTTCCTAGGTAACTGTCTTATCCTTAATTTACAATAAATCAATTAATGTTCTATACTGGCTCAAACATCTTTCTAAAAGAATCTCAAAGATGTAGGTACTTTTAAACATAATACCCTGCAGGAAATTTCTTGTGCTTTAAGCCTTGTGTCTAAAATCATTACCCTGGTCTGGGAGGTAATAGTAGTCTCATCTCTATTTTTGACTTTTTTCTATTCTATTTTCCAGATTCGGATGAAAGTGGCTGTCACTCCAGCAAGTTCTCATTCTGTACCAGATTCCTTCCTTTCCACTGTCCTCTGTTCTTTTCCACATGTTTTTCCTTTGCCAGCCAACAAATTGCAAGGAGGCCAGTTCCAACATGACTTTCTTTGTTACAGTCAACATATGCTACGCCTATGCTCAAAATCTAATTCTTTAGATAAAAGATTGTAATTGTACTTTAAATTACTTAAATGGTGTTATATTTGTTGGTGTCTCTGATTAAACAAAAAGCACAAAAATCAGAGGGTAGTTTTAGATAGTTTTGAATACAAAACTCAGTAGATAGCACTAATATAGCTTCAGTCTTGTTCATCACCAAGTTAAACATTCATGAATCATTTTAAAATTTTTAATCAGTTTTAAGAAAAGTCATCCAGAGTGTTTAAAACACGGTTATGCCTCTCAACTATTGAATGTTTTTTTAAAAGTGAGAGTATACTCAAAGTTTAAACATTGCAAATACCTAGCATTTATAGTAAATATTGAATTAATAATTTTAATTTTTAAAATAGAAGATGCTCTTAATCATAGTTGTTAAAACTCAAAAATTTTAATCATTCTATCTTTGAAATTATCTATTTTCTTTTAAATTCCCCAAGATTCCCTGTCAAATTCTACCACTTGCTCTATATCTCTTTATGGGTGACAGCCAAATATTCTTAACATCATTAATGTGTTTCAATGTTATCATTCTGAGTATAAAATATGCAACATACTGGTAAATTCATTGATTTAAGATTCTTTACCCATACCACATCTGATAGATGGCTAGTATCCAATATAGATAAAGAACTGAAGAAGTTAGACTCTAGAGAACAAAAGAATCCTATTAAAAATGGGGTAAGGAGCTAAACAAAAAAAAATTTTAACTGAGGAATATCAAATGGTTGAGAAGCATTTGAAGAAATGCATAACATCCCAAGTCATCAGGGAAATATAAATCAAAACAGTCTTGAGATTTTACCTCACACCAGTCCGAATGGCCAAGATCAAAAACTTAGGTGACAACAGATGCTGAATAGGATGTGGTGACTCCTCCTCTGCTGGTAGGACTGTCAACTGGTACAACCAATCTGGAAATCAGTCCGGTGGTTCCTCAGAAAATTGGAAATAATACTGAAAACTCAGTTATAACACTCTTGGGTATATACTCAAAAGAAGCTCCAACATCTAACAAGGACACATGTACAATCATGTTCATAGCAACCTTATTTTTAATATATAAAAGTTTGAAAGAACCCAGGCGTCCTTCAACAGAGGAATGGATACAGAAATTGTGGCACATGTACACAATGGAGTACTACTCAGCTATAAAAACAATGACTTCCTGAAATTCCTTGAAGCTATCATCCTCAGAAAGGCTGCCCAGTCACCAAAGAATACTAATAGTATGTACTCACTTATAAGGAGACACTAGCCCCCAAAAACTGGAATATCCAAGAAACCATCCACAGAACTTATGAAGCTCAAAAAGAAGGAAGGCCAGAAAGTGGATGCCTCAGTTCTTCTTAGAAGGAAGAACAACAATGTCATGGGAGAAAATAAAGGGACAAATAGAGGAGCGAGGTTGGAGAAAGATCATCCAGAGACGCCTCACCTGGGAATATACCCCATATGTGCCCAATAAACCCAAGCACCATTGTTAATACCAAGTAGTGCTTACCAGCAAGAATCTGATATGGATGCCTCCTCAGAGGCTCTGTCTGAGTCTTCCTGATAAAGAGGAGTATGCTTGTAGCTAACTATCAGACTGAACACAAGGACCTCAATGAAGGAGCTAGAGAAAGGACTGAAGAAGAAGAAAGGGTCTGCAACCTCCTGGGAAGAACAAAATTATCAACTAACCAAACCCACCACAGCTTCCAGGAACTAAACCACCAAACAGTGAGTTCCCATGTAAAGACTTATGGTCCAAGATACATATGCAGCAGAGAATAGCATTTTCTGACATCAATGGGAATTGTGGCCTCTGATCCAGCAAAAGCTCATTTTCCCATTGTAGGGGAGTGCCAAGGTGCTGATGTGGGAGAGGGTTGTTGGGAAAGGGACCACCTTTATGGAGGCAATGAGAGGGGAAGGGGATGGGATTGTGGAAAAGGGATAACATCTGAAATGTAAATGCAGAGAATTTCCAATAAAAAGAATTTTATAATAATACTAAGAGAAGAGGAAGATATAGCATTCTTAGAAAAAAGAGCTAGGCTATGACTCAAAAACTAATGTGTCCGATTGTCCTTTGAGTTTCATGACTTGAACGTTAAAATGTTATAATGATGAAAATAATCTTAACAGACTTGAATGCTGACTTAATTATTTCATTCACTTTCAGATTAAATTTCGTACTAAACATCACAATGTCCTTTAGATGAAGAATGATAGATTTAGGATTTTACAGAAAGAGTCCAGACATGAATAACATAAGTATATCATATTGATTAAATTAATGAATTTGACAGATTTATTTTGTAAACATACATATAAATATGCTTCTTTGTGGCCCTTGGACATGAGTGAAGATGTTCATATATGGCAGAGGAAGCCAGCAGATCACTTTGCAGCTGAAGCTACAAATGGTTGTGAGTTGTCTGACCAGAATGTTGAAAACTGAGCTCAAATCCTCATTAAGAGCAAAATAATCTCTTAACTGTTGAGCCATCTTTTCAACCAAACCTTGAAAATGTTGCTTTTCTTTCCTCAGATGAAATTAGGAGATGAGAGCCATATCTAAACTGTGCAGATAATTGGCTTGGGCTCAACCAATAGCATCCCTTTCTCTGGTCTAAGTACCTATATGCATAAGTCTGGAAGCTTCTACTCTCTATAGAATCTAATCTTCCAAGCTGATTAATTTAGTCTGGCTTTTCTTGACTTCTTACTGAATTTCCCTGACTGGTCTCAAATCAAATACATCACACACACACACACACACACACACACACACACACACACACACAATTTCTCTCACTGTTTTTAAGTAGCCTCTCCTTCCTGTGTTCTTCTGCTGTGAGTTAGGGGTATCTTATCTCTGATTCGTTCTGTCAAATCTTTTCCTGTTTGTCATTATATCTGCCCCTCAATCAGACATCATTTAAAAACATAGCTGCTTTTTTCTATAAACTAAGCTTTTATGTACTGGTAGATATTTAAGGCATGGACTGTATTGCCTGAGTCTGTCTGCATTCCAGACTAATTATATATACGTCAAAGGTCTTTGGGTAGGATCCTTTGACAGAGTAGCCTCCTTACTGGACAGAAGTTCCTCTGCAAGGCCTTCAAGTGAATATAATTCTGGTCAAAGGTATTTTAATATCCAGTTGGGTTTCATGTTCTTGAAGATGACATTCACTTGATTATGCTTGTAAGGAAAAGGCTTTAAAGAGACTTAATAATGAACTTTTAAATGTAAGTTAAAGGCAAATTTACCAGTCATTGATTATTTCATTTCATATTGGTGATTAAAGTTCAATCTAACTTAACTACCTATATAAACAAATTTATTATTTTAATGCTTTGGTTATTATAAACAAATCTCTATTTTACAACAATGACAATAGGTGTCACTGGATATAAATTTTGCATAATATCAAAATTTATGTCACTTTTTAAAGCATCTGTATACTACATTTAGGAAAAATGTTAAATGCATCTGGTATAATAAATTTGTGTATAAAGCAATCACATAATTTTGAATAAGTATAAACTTTAATTGAAAAATCTGCATACCAGCACATTCACATGATCCTGCACTGGAATGTAAGGGAAATTATGTCTGATATTGGGATTCTAGACATGTACCCAAGAGTACAGAGGTCTTATGTTTTATAAAATAAACAACAACTCACACTTTTCTAAACCAACATAATCCCTAACTCTACTCCACTAATATATATCCTAGAGGGCAAAGAGAGAATATCCAAATTGACTAAATCAGGAAGGAAAGTGGAGAAATAACAACTAAAACTGTTAATTCAAGAAATCATTAGATGCTATTACAAAAGCCTACACTCAACAAAACTGAAAAATCTGGAAAAATGGATGAATTTCTAGACAGATACCAGATACTAAAATTAAACCAGGACCAGGTATACCATCTAAATAATCCCATAACACCTAAAGAAATAGAAGCAGTCATCAAAAGCCTCCCAACCAAAGAAGCCCAGGTCCAGATAGGTTCAGTGCAGAATTTATCAGACATTTATTGATGACATAATACCAATACTCTCCAAACTATTCCACAAAATAGAATCAGATGGAACACTAACTAACTGACTTTTTTTTTTGCTACAATAAACTTTGTTCCTAAACAACATGAGACCCTACAAGGAAAGAGAACTTCAGACCAACTCACTTATGAATATTGATGCAAAAATACTCAACAAAATCCTTGCAAACCGAATCCAAGAACACATCAAAATGATCATTCACCATGAACAAGTAGGCTTCATCCCTGAGATGCAGAGATGGTTTAATATAAGGAAATCCATCAATGTACTCCACAATATAAACAAACTCAAAGAAAAAAAGCCACATGGTCATCTCACAAGATGCTGAGAAAGCATTTGATACAATTCAACACCACTTCATGTTAAGTCCTGTAAAGAACAGAAATCCAAGGCCCATACCTAAGCATAATAAAAGCAATATACATCAAACCAACAGCCAGCATCAAACTTAATGGTGGGAAACTTTAAGCAATCCCACTAAAATCAGGTACTCAACAAGGTTGCCCACTCTCCCCCTACCTATTCAACATAGTATTGGAAGTCCTGGCTGGAGCAATTAGACAGCAAAAGAAAATCAAAGGGATAAAAAACGGAAAGGAAGAAGTAAAAACATCACTATTTGCAGATAAAATGATAGTGTACTTAAGGGACCCCACAAATTCCACCAGAGAATTCATACAGCTGATAAACAACTTCAAAAAAGTGGCTGGATATACAATTACTCAAACAAATCAGTAGCCTTCCTCTACTCAAAGACAAACATGTGAAAAAAGAAATTAGGAAAAGATACCCTTTACAACAGTCATAAAAAATATGAAATACCTTGGTGTGACTCTAACTAAGCAATTGAAAAACATATATGACAAAAACTTCAACCTTCTAAAGAAGGAAATTGAGGAAGATATCAGAAAATGGAAAAATCTCCCATGTTCATGGATTGGAAGGATCAACACTGTAAAAATGGCCATCTTACCAAAAGCATTCTACAGATTCAATGCAATCCCCATCAAAATACCAACCCAATTCCTCATTGCATTGGAAAGAGCAATGTGAAATTTCATATGGAATAACAAAGACCTATAATAGCAAAATCCATCCTAAACAACAAGAAAACATCTGCAGGAATCACTATCCCTTACCTCAAGCTATATTACAAGGCAATTGTGCTAAAAACCGCATGGTACTGGTACAGAAATAGGCACGAGGATCAATGGAATAGAATAGAAGATCCAGAAATGAGCCCTCACATATGTGGTCACCTGATTTTTTACAAAGGTGCTGTAAACATTCAATGGAAAAAGGACAGCCTATTCAACAAGTGGTATTCGTCCAACTGGCACACAGCTTGCAGAGGAATGAAAATAGACCCTATCTTATCTCCTTGTACAAAGCTCAAATGCAAGTGGGTCAAAGATCTCCACATTCAACCAGGTACACTAAAACTATTAGATGAGAAAGTAGGGAAAACCTTAGAACACATAGGCACAGGAGAAAATTTTCTGAACAAAACACCAATGGCTCAAGCTCTAAGGTCAAAGATTGACAAATAGGACTTAATGACATTGAAAAGTTTCTGTAAGGCTAAGGACACTGTTAAGAAAACAAAACAGCAGCCAACAGAGTGGGAAAAGATATTTACCAACTCCACATCAGATAGAGTCCTAATATCCAAGGTATACAAAGAACTCAAAAAGCTAGACACTAGAGAATCAAACAACCCTATTAAAAAATGTGGTACAGAGCTAAACAAAATATTCTCAATTGAGGAATATTGAATGGCTGAGAAATATCCAAGGAAGTGCTTGACATCCTTAGCCATCAGGGAAATGCAAATCAAAACAACCCTGAGATTCCACCTCACACCAGTCAGAATGGCCAAGATCAATAATTCAGATGACAGCAGATCCTGTTGAGGATGTGGAGAAAGAGGAACACTTGTCCACTCTTGGTGGATTTGCAAACTAATCCAACCACTCTGGAAATCAGTCTGGTAATACCTCAGTAAGTTGGACATAGTACTACCTGAAGAAACGCTCCAACATACAACAAAAACACATGCACCACAATGTTCATAAAAGCTCTATTTATAATAGCCAGAAGCTGGAAAGAACTCAGATGTTCTTCAGTAGATTAATGGATACAAAAATTGTGGTACATTTACACAATGTATTACTACTCAGCTATCAGGAAAAAATGACCTTATGAAATTTTAAGAAAATGGATGCATATAATTAATATCATCCTGAGTGAGATAACCCAGTCACAAAATAACAGATATAGTATGAAGTCACTGATATTTGGATACTAGCCCCACAAAACTCTGAACATGCCAGAAACAACTCACAGACTGTGTGAAGTTCAAGAAAAAAGAAAAAGAAAAGTAAAAACCATTATTTTTACTCTTTACACAACAAAAAAAAATTGACTAATTCCAGGTTACATCCTGTTTTACATGTACTTTATGCTCATTGTAACTAGTAAGATCTTAATACACACTATCAAACCTTATTTTTAAAAATCCAAGCAATAACAAAAATGTATTCATATACTTTTATGCAAAATGCTTAAAATTTGTATATTTATGTTTGTTTTTTTGAATAAAGTTCTTCAATTAAAAAATAGATGAAATTAATATGCCCATTATTCCATCTGGTTATATAAAATACTAAGTAATGTCAAATAAAAAATTCATAATTTGATTTAGAATTATCTTTTTATTAAATATTTTCTTTACTTACTTTTCAGTGGTACTTTTTTTTCCAGTTTTCACTCAGAAACCCATCCATTTCCTCCCCCTCCCCCTGCCTCTATGAGAGCATTCCCTCACCCACCTACCCATTCCCTCCCAACTTTCTGCCCTGGCATCCCTTTACATTGTCACATTTAGCCTTCCCAGAGCCAAGGTCCTCTCTTCTACTTAATGCCCTATAAGGTCATTCTCTGCTTCATATGTGGCTGGAGTCATGTTTACTCTTTGGTTGGTGGTTTAATCGTTGGGACCTCTAATGATTCAGTGTGGTTGATATTGTTGTTCTTCCTATGGGTAGAAAACCCCTTCAACTCCTTCAGTACTTTTTCTAACTACTCTATTCAGGACCCTGTTTTCATTCCAGTGGTTGGTTAAGAGCATTTGACTCTATTTTGAAGCTCTGGCAGAGCCTCCCAGGACACAGGTATATCAGGTTCCTGTCAGTGTGCACTTCTTGGCATACAATAGTGTCTGGATTTGGAGACTGTATATGGGATATATTCCCATGTGAGGCTAGCTCCGGATAACCTTTCCTTCAGTTGCTTTGTCTGCATATCTTCTCCTGTGAATATTTTATTCCCCCTTTTAAGAAGAAATCAAGCATCGACTCTTTGGTCTTCCAACTTCTTGAGTTTATGTGGTCTGTGGATTAAATCTTGGATATTCTGAGCTTTTGGGCTAATATCTACTTACTTATCAGTGAATGCATACCATGTGTGCTCTTTTGTGTTTGAGTTACATCACTCAGGATGATATTTTTTAGTTCCATTCATTTGCCTAAGAATATCATGATGTCGTTGTTTTTAATAGCTGAGTAGTGCTCTGTTGTGTAAATGTATTGTTATATTTTCTGTATTCATACCTCTGTTGAAAAATATCTGGGTCCTTTGCAGCTTCTGGTTGTATTTACACCTGTAAATCATTCCATGTGCCTGATAGTACTCAGGAACAATTAGATATGTGTGTGTATAGATAATAGATAGATAGATAGATAGATAGATGATAGATAGTACAACAAATTATGGTATATTATACTAGACTTTATAAAAAGAATTACTTAGGGACTATAGTGTTAATGGGTCCATTTTTATTCAGAGAAAATATTCTTATTAATTCATAATCATATTAATATATAGAATTGATCACAAAACTTGATTCACATTGTAAAGCAGAGATTAGATTTGGTAATGTGTCCTAAAGCTATTCGAGATATTTTGTTCTGTGCTCTAAGTACTTATTCAATAATAACTGAATTATGCACACCCTAACTTTTTGTTTTTCTTTTGGTTATGATATGATTCTTAAATTTAATCTCATCTGTTATATCGAATGTCATGCTGCTAAGAGTTTCTTTTAATAAACCTTCAATTTCTCAAATTGTTGCAGCAACTAAATTAAGAAGTTTTGCTTATGAATTAGATTATAAAAATAAAAAATTTAAATGTGTTAAAGCTATATCATCCTCTAGTTAGAAAGAACATAAATAGTTCTATAATATTAAGTTTTGTGAAACATATTAACCATAGAAGCACGTACTCAATTTGACTTAGATTGTGACTGGCCTACATGGACTATGACATAAATGAAAAATTGTCATAATAAAGTTTTTCATTTTCACGTCTAGATATGATATCTTCACACTTACATACACACACACGCACACACGCACACACGCACACACGCACACACAGACACACACTGAAAATTGGAATTGCTTTAGTTGTATGAAGAACCTTCTTACATCAGCAGCCTAAAGGACCACGTTTTACTATATGGAGCTTTGAGAAACACATAGAATATATGTCGTTTATGTGACTGTTTCTTATGAAACACTACTTATGTTTAACTTTTACCAGGTACTGGCACCATGCTTGAGTCTTTACTGTACAATGATTATGTACTTATCACAAAATAGTCCATAAATACATGAAAATGAAATAAATTATACAAAAATTTATCCAAGTTTTTTGTGATCTTTTGGCAAAGAAAGCAACTTTTTCCCCATTGTCCCAAGAATCTACCCGAAGTGTTGTCCAAATATGAAAAACAAAACAGTACTGACAAAAATGTATAATTTTAAGCAAAAAATGTTTAAAATCTGTACATTTATCTTTGTTTTGCAAAATAAAGTCGTTAAAAAAAGGTTGAAAAACAGTTTTAAAATGTTCAACATTCTTATAAGTTGGGGGATGCAATTCCATTCATGAAATGGAGTCTTTACTTGACATTGTTAAGGTTGCTAAGGATCTGATACTTGATAGTAAATGAGCCCTAGAGAAAAATATACCCTGCTGTTACTCTTCTAAAGGAACACACAAAAGTAAGATTCTTAATGACATATCAATAAATCCGCATGTCAGTACATTGCCCAACACTTAGCAGAGAGTCCTTTTATTGGAATAGGCGTAAATTAACACAGAATCATGAAACCAGTTAATGTGGCAAGTGACAGACTTTGGAGAACTAATACAAAAATTGAATGATACATATATATCAATCTCCCTTCTCAAGGATTTGTAATCTATGTTAAAGGAGAGGCAAAAAACATTGTATGAGCCAGATTTAGTTGACTCCAAGAAAACAGAATATTCCATATACAAACAAACTGACACACATATGAATTCAGAGATTGAGACAAAAAACCCAGAATGCACACAGTGTCCAAACAAACAAAATCCTAATAGTGGAAAGATTATTTGAAACATATTTCCACTTCTATTCAATAAGCTATCTGCAGTTTCTACCTGATGTGAAAAGGAAGATGCTTTCTCTCAAATGTGTTATCACTAAGTACATCTACCACACTCTAAATCAGGAATCATGGAGAAGCTGGCAAACATACTCCGTGGGTTATTTATTTTTCTGTTTGCTTTTGTTTATATATTTTTTAGTTTTGGTATGTTTTGCTTTGTTAGGTTTTTTTTGTTGGTTTTTATTTTTTATTTTATGTGTGTATATATGTCAAAAATAATAACCAAAGAGTAAGTGGTCATAGATTAGAGAAAGTGTGTGGGTACATGGCAGAAGTAGGTGAGAGTCAGTGATGCATACAGTGTGATACAGTACACATGTATGAAGCTTTTTAAAATGTATTAAACATGTGTAAATATATTCAGGAAAACATTTAAAGCCTTAAATTATGTACTGAAATTTTATACTAAAAATAGTAACCTAGATTCCACGTAGTCTTTCACTACTAAATATTCATGCATATATTCAAAGTTTTCTGGAAAAAAATCAAGGCAACCATGAAATTAATTTACCTACACTCATTAGGACAAGGTACACACACATCTTACTTTGCCAGAGCAATGATTTATTCTCTTTACTAAACAGGAAACAAAGCTGTGGGGAAGATTTAGATCATTGAACTAGAAGTTATCTCTTCAGAGAGGAATGAAGCCAAAGAGAGTCTACTGCATAACTTTATGTTTCTATAAGGAGTTGAGTTCAGTCTGCTATAATGCTAATGAACTTGATAACATAGTCCTGCAAAGGAAAGAGTGCAACATATGCAAAAATCACAGTTTTCATATGTAAATGTGACCCAAACACAAACTCTAAACTATATTTAGGTTGTTCAAAAATATAAAAGCTCTAGTCAAAAAAGATGCACAGGTAGTAGAATAGAGAGAATTTCTAAGTATATTAGACTGGGGAGTATTTGGAGATGGCTTAGTAACTTCAAGATGTACATACGTACAGTTGCTTAAAATGAAAATAATAGGCCAACAAATGTAAGAAGTTGGTTCAAGGGAATTACTTATTAGCTGAATAATTCCATTGATGAGTTTTGGAATTCTCTTAAACTTAGTTATTTAAAGAAAACCACCTAATAATTAACAAAGTAAGACAAACATATCAAAGTGTCAACAAACCAAAGAAAGTAGAACAAGGAACCTTGAACAATGAATATATGTCATGAAGCATATAGTTAATAAGTTAATTATTAATATCTAATGAATTTTATAAATTGGCGAATGCTGCTAATTTTACTTTAGTGTTAGATACATGTGATCATACACTGTCAGATACCCATAGCTTAGAGCAGGTTGAGTGCACACTGCTGTATCAACATTTTCTCTTCTAATGTCTGCAGTGTTGAACTATGACAGTGACTGAGTTAACAGAAACCATATGAGAGCTTCTATAGTAAGAGTAGTTTTAACTCTTTACTCTGCACTCACACTTTTTAATTGTAAAATTAGTCAAAAATAGGCTAGTATGAAAAAATAAAGTTTTCCCCTGTTTAAGCAGTCATGTGTCCTCATGGTAGGAAAAACTAAAATAAAGAGTTCTGAAGGAGCTTGGGTAAAATAGCAAACCAAAAGAGAAATAAATGCTTATGTATACCAGAAGAAAAGCAATTCATGATACATAGTTTAAGTTACTAAAATGGATTATAATGCATCTTTACAATAAAATAATTTTGAGTAATAAGTGGATACTTATATGAACAGAATATGGAAGAATAGAATAAGCAGCCTCTGTTTCCATGTTTTTTTTTTTTTAACATTTCTAGAAGGCTTAGGCAAATTAGAGAAACTATTTGTCTAAAAGGAACTTATACTGAGTTTAGAAAATTCTTCTCATCTTCCAGGGAAATGAAAGATGAAAAAATATGCTTTGGTGAGAAAACTTAAAGTATACATTTTAATTAATGTGATAGGCATTGTGACTTAAGGATTCAATCAAAATTTTGAAAATAAGTATTTATATGTTTGGGAGATGGTAAGTAGGGACCCTAAAAACCATGATAGTGAAGCCCAATGAATGTTATGGTAACTGATGAGCCTTATGACAACTTCAGAGTACTGTGCAATGTTACTCAGTATCAGAAATTTGGATACAGTACTACAGGAGAATCCAGCTACACATACCCAAAAGACACTCCAACAGATAACAAGGACACATGCTCCACCATATAGCCAGAATCTGGAAAGAACCCAGATGTCCTTCCACAGTGGAATGGATACAGAAATTGTGGTACATCTACACAATGCAATACAACTCAGCTATTAGAAACAATGACTTCATGAAATTCCTAGGCAAATTGATGGAACTTTAAGCTATCATCTTGAGTGAGGCAGTTCAATCACAAAAACAAAACAAGAAAAAAAAAAAAAAAAACACCCATGGTATTCACTCACTGATAAGCAGGTACCAAGAAACAATTCACAGACCTTATGTAGCTCAAAAAGAAGGAATTCCAGAAGGTGGTTGCCTCAGGCCTTCTCATAGAGGAGAACAAAACACTTATGGGAAGAAATACAGGGACAAATAGAGTATCAGGGATTGAAGAAAAGATCATTCAGTGACTGCCTAACCTGGGGATCCATCCCATATGCAGCCATCAAACCCAAGGTCTATTGCTGATGCCAAGTAGTGCTTACTGTCAGGAGCCCGATATGGATGCCTCTACAGCGGCTCTGTTAGAGCCATACTGATACAGATGAGGAGGCTTGCAGCTAACCATTGTACTGTACATAAGGACCCCAATGTAGAAGTTAGAGAAAGCATCTAAAATGTTTTTGCAGGACCATGGGAAGAACAACATTATCAACCAACCAAACACTACAGAGCTCACAAGGACTAAAACACCAAGCAAGAAGTACACAAAAAGAGACCCATGGCTCCAGTTGCATATGTAGTAGAGGATAGAATTATCTGGCATCAATGGAAGGAGTGGTCTTTGGTCCAGTGAAGCCTCCTTTTCCCAGTGTAAGAAAATGCCTACTTGGTGAGGTAGGAGTAGGTGGATGCAAGTGGGAGTATCTTCATGGAAGCAAGGGTGAGAGGACTGGGATGGTAGTAGTGGGAAAGGGGATAATATTTGACATGCAAATTCAGTGAATATCTAATTTTTTAAAAAAGAACTTACTGAGACAAAAACATGAAAGTGAGATGGCATAGGGTTAATGCCATAGAATAATTGGCAATATGAGCTGATATACCGACTGTTGATAGAACTTCTCAAGTTGGAAAGGTCCCTTAGTGTAGTCACAGGCCATGGAACATCAACCCTGAATTATTAACACTTTAGAGATCAGTATGAAATTTGTCCTTTTAGTTTTAGAGATGTTTGAGTTTCAAGTCATATATAATAGATTTATTATCTAACTTTACCTTATGCAAATTCTAATGCATTATGTGTTAAGATTGTAAGTCCTCTAGATTTAGATTCTGAAAAATTGAAGATAAGTGGAAATTATATAAACTACTTATGAAAATATTGTCAAAGGAGAAATCATTAGTAGGGTTAAATATTGATTTTAATGAGATACCTAAATCAGTAAAGGTGCATGTTGACACAGACAGCTTATCTAAAGAAAAGAAAGTTTTCAAATCAATAACCTGAAACTTCACCTAAATTTAAAAAAGTAATAATAAATACAAACTAAAACTCAAAGAAACAACTAAAATGTAATAGTAAATTAAACAGCATGAATAACATGGAAAGTGTTGGATTAGAAGATGGCTCAGTGGTTAAAGCATGTACTTGCCTAGGACTAGAGTTCAGTGTGAGCATCCATGTTGGACAGCGTTAAATGCTATAACTTGAGCTCCATTGGATCTGAATTTCGACTTAGTGATGATATTCATTTATGTCCACATACACACATACATTACTAAAATAATAAAATAAACATTCTCCAGTATAAACTTCTAAAAATTAAAAAACTGGGATATGAAAAGTTTAAATGCTATGATGGTGGGATAGGAGAGTAGGTAGGAGAGAGAGAAGAACCTTGAGATATCATTAGATGCACTGCTGAGTACAACAGCTGATTTAAAGAATTTTATCCACAAGATTTAGAAGAAGTATTACCCTTAGTATGGTTCTTGGTCTTATCTAGGTTTTCCAAATCCCATGAAAAATTTCACACTCCAATCTACCATCCTGAGGCATGAGAAAAATCCTACTGTGCTATAAGAAGATCATTATCCCTTTCTATCCCCAAACTTAAGTGAAGATCTTATATGGAAAATTAAAGTGACTGGGTTCAGACTTGGGGTAGTCAAAGATCTTCTGAGATACAAGCCTGCTTCCAAGATTGAGAAACAGAGGCAGCGGAAGCTGGTTCTGCTGTCCTGCAGCTGCTGTACCTCAACTCCATACCCACCATTTGAATTTTAAAAAAAGAATCTTAGTAGAAAACCAGCGAGGAAAGTTTACCTTTAGAACATAGAAGTCTACAGACAAATAATCAGCACTTCAAGCTTGCAAACACCAATCTTTCTATGGCAGTTGTTGCCAAGAAAGGCACAGTGTAATTGGGATTTGTCTGGTAACAATGGTTTGGAACAACCAAACCATCCTGTAGACAGAATGATGCTCATAGAGACATTAGGAGTACAACAGGTCCAAGTGGAAAGTGCTCCAAATATTAAACAGCCAATGTTGTGTGAGGCACATGTGCTTCAAGTGTTCCAATCATGGATGTGTTAAGTGAAATATAGCCAATAACCATTAAGTTACAATGAGCTCCTGCTAGCAGTGAGCATTAATTCCCAGGTAAAGATGGCAGTAGGACTAACTTCTTTATGGTTTACCAAGATGGATACATTCAAATGAAAATAGTTTGTCAGTGACAGACAAATATCAGCATATATATATATATATATATATATATATATATATATATATATATATATATAATATAGCTGGATAGCTATATGACCTTCTTTTTCTGAGTCTATTGGGTAAATATACCTGCTTAGTAAAGTCATTGTGAGAATTAGAGTAAAAAATTAATATAAAACCCTTATCACAGCCTATAAAATACATGATCTACCGAGAAGGCAAAAACTGATTTAAAATTATGCATGTGAAAATTTCAGTTGTCCCTACAAAGTAATAAAAATCAAATTTTTATTTTATTAAGCAAAGATCTATTAACATTGACCCTCATAAATATAATAAAAACATGCAAAGGTATAGAAAAGTAGGAAGTGCAAACTGAGAAGGGGCAGGGCATAGCTTAGATGAATAGGAAAAAAAATCTGAAAATGCAATAAAAGAATCTGCCTTTGAAGAAACAAAAAGCTACTGAATCTACAAGTGTGAAGATGAAATCAATATATTTGGAAGCTGATTTTCAATGAAATCATTAAAGAGAAGGATGGATTAATAAATGAAATCTACTAAAAATTATAAGGTTAGGAAAATACTTGAAAAATTATCTGTTTGGGCCAGTATACCATTGATTCCAAACATGAAAAACTTCCACTAAAAACACTATATGTCAATGTGCCCTCTGAACACACACTTGGAGAAAACTGTCCATTGACTGTGTATGCCTCTCTTAAATATGCAGAATGTGCTAGTCTTATACCAACCATAGCATGAATTGATAGAATACATGACCACTTAACTCTCTAAAAGTAACCAACACATTAACAGAGAGTAACACTGTGAGGACATCAGCTGTGAAAGTTTTATAATAAACAAAACAAGTCAACAATAAAACTATGAAAACCTAAGCTAGGCTAAAATTCTTCAAATGAATGAATTACACCTATTAAATATAACTCCAAAAGTTTGTAGAACTACTATGGTATCAAATGCTTTGTTCTAAGATCAAACAAAAAGAAAACTTATGTAGTCAGGCATTCTGAGATTAAACATTAAAAATAAAAGCACACTAATTGAAAACAGAAGGTTTGATTACGTCTTGCTTCGAATGGCATTTATTTTTCAAGTTTCTTAGTTTGCTTTCTTCAGCTGTAGCAACATGCTATGACCAAAGCAACTTGTGGAGGAAATGGTTTGTTTGGTTACAGGTTACATTCTATTATCAGGGAAAGCCAAGGTAGGAAGTGAAGGCACAAACATGGAGGCAGGACGTGAAGGCAGGGTCATGAGAATACACTGCTTACCTCCTTCTTTATGGCTTGTTCAGGTTGCTTTTTATAAATCCAGAAGCACCTGCCCAGTGTGAAATCACCCACAGTGCGCTGGGCCCACACACAGCAACCACTGATCAAGAAAATGTGGTACAGTCTTGCCTAAAGGGCAATCTTTCTGCGGGATCTTCTCAATTGAAGCCTCCTCTTCCCAGGTGACCTTAGCTTACTTATTTCAAGTCAAAAAAAAAAAAAAAAAAAAAAAAAAAAAAAAAAAAAAATCTCCCAGAGAAGAAGGAAATTATGTTCTTATATTATAAGCTCACAGATAAAAGACAAATCTATTTAAAAACAAAACTAACATGCTAACTAATAGAAAAGATAGAGTACCAGACCCTACCAGGAGCACAACTTGGGATATCTCTGTGTAGTGGTAAATTTTTGCCATCTGACAGAAAGACCAGACTGATTCAGGCTCATCTTTTCAGAGAATGAATTCTATTATGGCAGGAACGAGCACCTCCGTGGGAGTGTATGGTGGCAGACATCCAGAAGGGAACCTGAAATTAGTATAACCATCCAAGAGTAGCCTCCAGTGGCGTACATATATCATGCCTGCTGGAGAGTAAGATTCAAACACATGAGCGTGAAGTGGACTCACACACTCAAACCTTCAAGTCTATAAATGGATCGAAGCTTTAAAAGACTTTTATTGTTTACAAGATGTACGTCCACCTGTAGTTGCCAGTATTTATCCACAGAAACTAGGTCTGACACCGGGACTGTTCTATCTCTTTGAATTCCGTTCCTGATCTTGTTCCTTCTGTGATATCCTGTGGCTGGGCTAATAATCAGATAACATCACTAAGAGTACCGCAAGTACCAGCCCAGACACCCATTTAAATGAATTCTCCATCATGTAACCATGCCCCTTTGAGTCTAGACATAGAAGTGAAAGAAGTAGGTGATTGTTGGCCATGATCCATTCTAGCCTAAACGTATGTCTCTGATACAGGGACTCATTCCCATTTGATAAAATGTGGTCCTAGCCATTTTTAATGAGTTCATATATTCACAGACATAACACGTATCAGTTGGGTGGGACATAGGAAGACCACAGGTAAGAAATTTTGGTTCCTGGGAAGCAGATTATGTGATTATTGGCAGGTTGTACTTTGTCTTTCTCACCTCACTGGGTAGTTTCATTGACCCTCTGTCTGGAGTTATAAATTAATATTTTACCTCATACTTTCCTTTCCCTACATGACAATTGATTAACTGTGGCAGTTGTTGCCTGAAATATAGAAATGCATACATGCATACATATATACCATACATATATATATATATATATATATATATATATACTCTTGTTATGATAAGAACAAATCTATTGCTTTATGCAAGGTTTGTGTTCTGTTACTCTATTTCATTCCAACTTATCAACATCCCTAAGTTTTATTTTCATAATTTATTAGTCATTTAACTGTTTACATTTCAAGTGTTATTCCCTTTCTCAGTCTTTTCTTCATGAATACCTCACCACATCACTTTGCCTTTAAAAGTGTGCTCTCCCACCTACCGACTCCCTCCTCATTACTCTAACCCCTTGTCTTTGACATCCAGCCTTCACAAGACTCGGCGGTGATGCTCAGTAAGCTACTTATTTTCATTTTTTTTCATGTTAGATAGCCTTTATTTTTATCAGACTATGTCTTTCAAGGATATCCTATAATAATATGCTTAAAATATTCAGAAAAATAAACATTTAATAGAATTCACATGTAACAAAACAAAACAAAGAAAATATTTACACAAGAAAACTTTGACTATTTCCATGTTTCATTTTGTTTTACATGTACTTTACACTCATTGTAACTATGAAGTTTTCAATGCATACTATCAAACCTTTAAAAAAATCAAGTACTGACTAAAAAATATATTAATATAGTTTTATGTAAAATTATTTTAAAATCTGAAAAAAACTACTGACAAAAATGTATAACTTTAAGCAAAAAATGTTTAAAATCTGTACATTTATCTTTGTTTTGTAAAATAAAGTTGTTTAAAAAAAAAAAAAGAATTCACATGTAAAAAGAGGGCCTTGCTATTAAGTGGGGAATATACTGATGTCATTAAAAAGTTATAAACACATTAATTTAAAAAAATCAATTGCTGTGAAATGCTTTATAAAATATTAATAATTCTAATTTTGAAGTTATAAAAGTACTTAAAACTTATACACCTTTGATGTTTCCACAGGTTCATAAAGGTTCTAAATATACATTCATCTTTTTTTCCTAAGTGAATAAACATTGCAGCACATTTTATATTTCACTGTTAAATGATTTAAATAATGCAGATACTCTATTTTAAAGTTAACAAATGTTCATTTGGAATGTTTAACCTTTGCTTTTCGATTTAGCTTTTTAATATTTTACCATTCATTTTTTATTACCATGTAATTAGTTTTACAGGAAAAGAGGTTTATAATGACATTTTCAAAACTATGCTAATGCAGCTTGATCATATTCAATATCATGCCATTATACTGTCTCCCTTTCTCACCTGATGCACTGCTGTTTGCTAATGTTACCCCTTTCCTTTCCATGTTTGTATTACTAGTCAGTCTTTCTTCATTGTGTTTGGCTTAGACTGTCAGTCCTTACAACAGATGATCTCCAATTCTATTTATTTTCTGCAAATAATATGATTCTATTTTGCTTTATGATGGAAAAACCAGATCACTACATGCATGTATCTGTTCATTTCAGCCACCACTCAATCAAAATTTTCTTATGCTGTTTCCATAGCTTTGCTTTCTTCTGATGTATACCAAGAAATTTTGCAGTCATGTCATAATATCTCTTTTTTTCAGTTTCTTTGAAAGGTTTCCCTCCAACATAATAGGCTATTTCCCCAACCTCTGTAAGTCCCATTTCAATTTCCTGAAATAATACTTGTCATTAAATGACCTCTCAAAAAACATGTACATAAATCTGACTTAGGATGTTGGCATAAATAAGAGGTAGTAGACTTGGACCTGGTATTTAGAGCATTTTGATATAACTGTGTGTTTACAGATTTACAAAACCTTTACTAACACTAGAAATCTTAGAATTCTGGGATATTTTTATTGGACATCAACAAATTTATATGATGTTTTGGCACATTGTAGCTAAATTGATTATATATATTCAACACTTATTCATTATATAAAATTTAATTTATAAAATTAAAAGGTAATTTTAATGATTATTAAATCATTTCCGGATTCCAACATTTAATGGATTAATAAAACATTAAAGAGTTTCATTTTACATCTGTTTCTTTTCTTTTCAAACAATCTTTGTATTTGGTGATGTATGCTGGTTTATATACTTTTAGTTCCTAGAACAGTTTGTTTTGATATTTTTCACCAAGGATTTTTACTGGAGGTGAATTCCATGAAGTTTTACGTGCCTTCCAGAGGTTTTATTTACCAGCCAGTTCAGATAGGTAATTTCTTTGATTAATTGATTGCTAATTTCTTTAGAATTTAATTATTGAACATTTCTTTTTCTCTGGGTTCTGAATAAAAGTTTACAAATTACATTTTTTTAAGGAAAGATTTTCTTTTCTCCATGAACATACTATTTTCTGCATGAAAATTGTAAGTTGACTCTCTCAATTATGGCTCCAGCTGTTTCAATTCACCCAGTCATTTCTACCCTCCTCCCTATAGTAAGGAAGTAGAATGGTCAGAAAGAGGAATATCAGCCACTAACATATGTTTGTATGATTTTTTTCTATAAAATATGCAAATGGCTCTAAAAATACAATAGAATATCTATATCAAGTTATAAAATTAATGCAAACATGTACACAGGCACCTTATTAAAATAAATGTAAAAATAGCAAGTAAGTATAAGAAAATATTATAATCATATGTCATGTCAATATTGAATTGAGGGCCCATAGACTTTAGCAGTTTCAACAATGTTAAAAAATCAAATTTCAAGTTCTCTTCTGAGATTCTTCCAATCACTTAACTTTAATTCACAAAGCAACACAGGAAACCAGCTGGGTAAACTCCAAACTCTGTATCTCCAAGGCTGATGTTAAAGCAGATTTCAGATCTCTAACTCTTTTTTCATCTTTGTTGACTGTAACAAACTTCTTTCTTTTGGTCTGGTTTCAATCTCTGTTACCAACTTTTAGGGAAGTAGAATATGAGAACTAATATTTGAGCTATTTTTTTAAGTTTTAGGTTATGTCAATTAATTAAAAGACCAAAGAGAAAGCCAGAACTAACTATAGAGAGAAGACGTATGTATGAACTTTGGTTCGGTAACTAAAATGAAGTAAATCGTGACTAAATTTAAGGTGCCAATATTCCCTTCTATGTGTATGACACATTTTGGTCTCAAATCTAAAACCTGAGTCATTGTTCACTTTATTCTGAAGACTTTCATTTCAAACTTGAAGATGACTATGAGTTTTTAGTCCTGTCTTCACCTCCAGATTGCAGTGATTTCAGAAGTTATGCTCTACATTTAGCTTGTATGATTCTGCACAATGAGACAAAGGCTTTGTGCAGTCGAAGAAGCATCTGCCAACTGAGCTCTATCACAAGTTTGATTTTCCCAAATACCTTTCCTTTTCTTTTAGCAACTTTCCTCACACCGTGAAATGTCTTGGCATATTAAGAGATGGTGCAGAAATTAAAATTATTAGTGATGTTGGCAGAGACAGCATGTTCAGTTCCCAGCATTCACACATAGCTCACAGCCTTCAGTGACTCCTGTTCTAGGTTATCTGACCCACATCTAAATAAACTTTTTGGCACCAGGCAGATGTGTGTGAAAGTATAAATACACAGCCAAGACTGTCTTGCATATGAATTAATCTACTTCTAAAAAATTAGAAATGGCTTGATGTTTCTTTATGTAAATTTTCTCAAAATCTGTTATGATAAACCTAATAATTTACTAAAATTTTTATCTGATTTTTATGAACCTTTTTATTTCTTTATTAATACAAATGCCATGACATAAAACTCTTTTAGAGTCTCTAATATATCACTTATCAATTATTATTGCTTCAGGAGAAATGACCTATCACACATAATTTTGTGTATATGCATTTTCATCTAAAATTTGGTGTTTATAAATAGAATAATTTTGGCTGCTTTATCAGTTTTATTAAATTAACAACTTAGGTTTCTTGCCAGTTGGCTCAAAAACAAACTTTTTTTGTGACAACATGCCAACAGAGATGATTGTCCAAACTCTGTTGATTAAAAGTTCCTGATCACAGTTGCATAATGGTTTGGCCACTGTGAATGCGAACTAGGCTAAATGAATTATAGTGCATGAACTTAATCAGCTTCATCTTGTTTATATCCAGGCTCCTTTCCAACTCATCAAGGTCATTTTGAATTTTTATCCAGCTTTTAAATGTGCTAATTGTCCTACCAAATTGGTGTCATCAGCAAATTTAATAAGGATACATTCTGGTTCATCACCTCAATCATTAATATTAAAAACATGTAATAGTAGCAGACTAAGTAATGACCCCTGGAAGACTATACTGAGCACTTATAGTTTCAAAGATGATGTTGTATCATGATTCCCTTGACAATTTGATGTTTTCCTTTGGCTAAACACCTGATATGTTTTAATTTATTACATCATCATGCCATGTTTGTCTGTGTATAAAAGCTATCATCCAATATTTTGAACTTTGAAATTCAAAGTAGTAACTCAAATATATGGTTCACTTCTGACATTAGCTCAATAATCTTTTATCGGAAGTGCACAAAATTAATGCATCCCCCCCACCCTGCCTTCAGTCACTTGTTTGGAAGTTTCAGTCTCCGGTGTTGTGGGCGTTCTATTCTCACTGAGATGTTTCCTATGTGATACTTCACTATTTTTCCACATCTGTGATCATAGTGTCTGATCATCTGATTCCTTGTGAGGTTTTCACATTCCTGATCATGGTTCACTATATTTCTGTTGGAATAATATTACAATATTTCTAAATATACATAAGTACACCAATCTCATGAATAGTAGTTGTTTTACATAATTAAATAGATTCATCCCTGAGTGTCTGACATAATTTCAATATAGAACAATAACCATGTTGCCTTTCAGTATTAGCATCTCAATTAAATACGTTATTTTTTACTTTTGAATAAGTAAGAAGGAACATTTATTATCAATCATCCCATATTTTTCTAATAAACCTCAAGCAACATATTTTGGATTTTTGACTGTTTCTGTATTTTTACTGTTATCCCTTGGTTCTCGGGACTCTTGCCACAACTAGTAATTTTCAATGACAATGACACTTTCTTACATCTCTAAAGAGCAATTGAAAAAAAATCCAAGTATTAGTCAGTTTCATAACACTATATTCCTGATTTCTGTCTCTTTCTTTTCAAATTAATTAAATCAATTAAACCAATTCAGGTATCCTTACTCTAATTTGATTAAAGCTATGCCCCTCACCCCCAAAATATCATTTTCTAAGAAACTGAGTGTTCAGACTTATTTGGAGCATCTTTTTCTTCCTCTTCTTCCCTTGTCTAAGCTCAGGGAAGTAGGTGGAAAGAAGCTAAGAGCTAGATGATGAGGAGAAGAGCTGGGTCTTAACACAGTGTGGCCTTTGAACTCATGACATCACTGCAGCTGTGGTTGAGTGCAAATGATGAGGCAAAGATCAAGGCAGCCACAATTCTGGCACAGCCCCCCTTCAGGCTTCACCCTTAAATAAAGCATTATTGGCCCTTGGAAATTTCTGGGACAGAGAAATTATTCTAGTTGAGAGAGTATGAGATGTTCAGTCCTCTGATGAGTGGCACCACATCAGTGCATATACAGATGACAGTATTAATTAAACTTAGTTATTTATTGAAAAATGAAATGGCAAAATACAAGGAGTTGTCATGGGACATATCAGAAGGGATGGGAAGAAATAAATGGTTATGTGGACTTGATTTTACATTGCTGTGTCCATGTAGAAATTTCTCAACAACATAAACAAAATATAATTTTAGAATACTTATTGCCAAACAAAGGCAAATTCTAAACTTGCTGGGTATATAGAGTATGTGAGATACTGGTAACACTGATAGAGATGTATTATTTGTTTAACCCAAACGTCCAACATCATTTCTAGTTAAACTACATACAGTATGTCTCTGAAGAAAGTAATACTGCCAAATGAAACATTTGATATCATTTTTATTACTATCAAAATTACTTTTGTCAATTAGCAAATACTTTTCTTCCAAACACAAATATTTTGAAGTTAAATAGGTCTCTTAAAATATAATGAAAAGGTAAGATTACTGGGAAAAAAACAACAATTGTAAACAACTTACTAACTTTTTAGGAAGAAGGTAACATTGATGATTTAGCTAAATATCAGAAAAATATCTTTAGTTTGCAGTCAAAAATATACATTCAGAAAATGTAGATGAAATAGTGAAAGATAATATGAATTTTCAATTACAATATTAGCAATATACATAAGTTGAGATGTGTTTTATTAATAGAAAAATTAGAAATGTCAATATATTGATGGTATGAAAATTATACTTAGCAACCCAGATATTATTAAAATAAATCTACTTAATAATATGAAACTTTAGGCTTTCTATCAGCTTTGAAGATCAACACTTTTGATAAAGCAACAATGAAATGACATCATGCTCCACTTCAGATGTCATTAACAATAAATCATGAGAAAACAATCACTGCTGCTGCTCTTAACCAAACACAGTGACAGAAGCAGCTGGAGAAATATAAAAGTTATCATTGTTTAATGAAATTCTCTAAGTAGGACTAACCTACAGTCCAACTATAATATTCAAGTTATATATCAAAAGGAAATCGTGTGATTATAAAAAATAAGTATCTTAGTGTGTAATTAAAATGCATGCTTTCTAAAATCAAAGTCCATGAAATTATGTTTACAGAAGTCATTTATTTCAAGCATAAATATAATATTCAATAGATTTCAGAGTGAGCAAATATCCTAAAACATGAAATAGTTAACTCATATGTCTCAGTTTGATTTCTATTGCAACGGTAAATCTCCAAGATAAAAACCAATATGAGGAGGAAAAGGTTCATGAAGGGAAGTCAGAATGTGAGTTTAAGAGGCAGTAACCTTGACACCAGAATTGAAGCCAAAACCATGGAGGAATGTCGCTTACTGCCTTACTTTCTGTGGGTTGCTTTTCATCCTTTCTTACATAACCAGGGCCACCTGCCCACCAGTGGCACTGACCCTGTGGACAACTTTCATATTAGTCATTAATCAGAAAAACCCACCAAAGATTTGTCAGACAAAAGTCAATCTGATACAGACCAAATCCTATTAGAGTTCTTTCTCCCAAGTTACTCCTGTTTTTGTCAAGTTGACAAAAAACCCCAGCCAGCAGGCCAGGAAAAGAACTCTTACCAATCAGTTGAAAACTCTTTTTTGTTAGGAAACAAAAGAAGAATAAATATTTGAAAGTACATCTTAGGTTTTTGAAAGAAATGTACCCTTTAAAATCTTTATAAAGATTAGACCTCATACATTTTTCTGAAATTATAAAAGAATATCTGGGAATTTTAGACTTGTTTTGCATTCATATCCCCAAAATTAAAAAAATAGAAATTAAATTAGATAACTCATTTTTGAAAGAATATTCTGTTTTCAACTGACTGATTTGTATAGATAACACATTGCTATATTTCTCCCTCGGGAGGATTATTTCTGCCACTCAGCATTCCTTAGTTTCCTCTAACTCTTTGTACAGGACCGAGACCTCCTTTGCTTTCCCTTGACCACTGGGAAATGTTTGCTGTGGATTTCTTTGCTTAAGCCATGTTGAAGAAAAAACATTATGTTTACTGGTTATGAAATTACTGGGAGGCACAATGTCATAGCAAATGCCCAGATTTTCTGATGCTTATAGTCTTACTGTCCCGCCCCTTTTATTTTTAGTTTGGATGTTTGTCTTCTTTGTGGGCAGGTTGCAAGGGCAGAAGACAAATACCAAAAGACAAAAATATGAGTGGGACTAGGGTAGGTGCTGGGAAATTCACAAAGAATCAATGACTAGTTAAAACACTAACAGGGTTTACACTATCTAAATGAGGTCTCAAATTCCTCAGAAAAATGGACATAGTACTACCTGGAGACCCAATTATTCCACTTCTGGGCATTTACCCCAGAGACATTCCAACATACAACAAAGATACATGCAGCACAATGTTCATTGCAGCTCTATTTATAATAGCCAGAAGCTGGAAAGAACCCAGAAGTCCTTCAGTAGATGAATGGATACAAAAATTGTGGTACATTTACACAATGGAGTACTACTCAGCTATCAGAAACAATGACTTAACAATATTCTTAAGAAAATGGATGCATCTAGAGAATATCATCCTGAGTGAGATAACCCAGTCAAAGAAGAACAGACATAATATGCAGTCACTGATAATTGGATACTAATCCCAGAAAGCTCTGAACACCCCAGAAACAACTCACATCCCCCTTTTCCTCCCTACAGCCCCTCCTAGTCTCTCTCCTATCCCCTCAAATTAATAGCCTCTTTTCCTATATTATTGTTACATATATACATATGTGTATGTATATGTACCCACAAATACTTAATTACAACCTCAAAAAATGTATTCATATGCTGAAAATTTGTACATTTATCTTTGTTTTTTAAAATAAAGTAAAAAAAAACAAACTGCTGTATTGAAACATAAAAGTTTAATGTTTTATATTTTAATGTATTAACACTATGTAACATAACATTGTTGTATGTGATCTGGGGTTTTTAATTTTGTTTTATTGACACAGTTATATTTAGAAGAACTGAGAAAATGCCAATAATATAGACATGATTTCTGGCAGATATTACATATTAATGTACGTAATAAAGACATTATTTAATTGCTGATCTTTATGAGTTATTTCATAATGTAGAAACCTGTGTTACAAATGATTATGTGCTTTATCTCGAGCCTTTGTCTTTATAAAATAAATGAAACATATTAGAAGCCAAATTTTATACTATATCTGTGTTAATGTATTCCATATAATTGAATTAGAAAATCAACTTTTAAGTTTGTAAGATATACTAAATCTATTTGATAATTATTAATTGCTCCTTCTTGTTTGTTTGCTTGCTTGTTTGTTTTATATTCTCCAGACAAGTTCTTTCCATGTAACAGTCCTGTTATGGAACTGGTTTTGTAGACCAGGCTGCCCTAGAATTAAAAGATCCACCTGCTGCTACTTCCTGAGTGGTGGGTTCAATAGGTGTGTCACCAGGCTAAAGTTTTTCAGTGTTTCTTTAATAGTGCCCCCTCCTTGAGGTGTTTGTCCTAGCCCTCTCCTGAAGATTTTGGGATGGCCCATATTCGAAGGACGGTGTTTACATCATTATAGTGAACAACTTTACCTCTGATTTCCTGCTGTTTCTCGGGGTGTGTGTGTGTGTGTGTGTGTGTGTGTGTGTGTGTGTGTGTGTGTGTTTATATCTTTTTCCCTTTCCCTCCCTCCCCCCTCACCTCTACCACAGTTTGTCCCTGCCACTCTCCTTTCCTTGCTACCCATTAACTCTTCCTCGTTTGTCTTCTTAAAAAAAGGAGTGTGTGACTATACCTACACAGCACTGAAAATTATTGGTAAGCTTCCTATTTTATGAGTATAACTTGGCCACATTTTCAGTATCTTTTTTCTCATGTTGGGGTAAATAGCAACAAGTTTCAGACATTTATATGTGGGTAACTTTGCTCAAGAATTATTTTGCCTCCATAATAACATATCACAGGATTGAAGGCCTTGAATGAAAGGCTGTAGGGCAGAGATTTCTAAACATACAGGTATCAGGTATGCTGCCATCCATGGACTATCACTACTCTACATTTACAAATAATTAGAGGAATCTTTCATGGATTGTATTTTAGTTTCCTGTATTCATATTTTCTATATTTCTATGCTCTATACTTACTTTTCTAATTTTTTCATGAGATATATTTTGATTCTTTCCCTTCTTCTAGCCCCTCCTAGCATGTCTTACCCCACTGCCACCTACCGAGTCTCATGTTCTTTATGCCTCAAGTTACAATAACAACAAAAGCCAAACCAAAAACAAGCAACCAAAAAAAAAAACGCTCCCAAAGAACATACTATCTACTTCATGTTGGCCAAGGATGGCTAAGCTGGAACCTGCCCTGGAGTGTGACTGGTGCTCAATGCCAGATTATTTGCAAAAATCTGACTTTTTCTTTTTCAAAAGTTGGTAATAACAGTTTCTTAGTCAGGGTTAGGACTTGTGCCTTCCATTTGGGATTGGGGCTTGTGCTCTCTTTCCCTAGTCCATGCTGCTGCATTGTATAGTTTGGTCCAGTGCAGGCATTCTGTATGCTCTTACTGTCTCTATACGTGTATCAGATCTATTGTCTCTGGATGATGCTTTTTTCTTACAGTTGTCTTCAACTCAGCTTTTACAATCTCTGCCTCTTAGTCCACAAAGATGCCTGGCACTTTAGAGGAGGAATGTGATAAATATATTCTACTTGGTGGTAAAAAGTCTCTCATGCTTTACACATTGTATAATTCTGGGTCTCTGTGTTAATTATTATCTATCATAAGAACTTTTTATTTTTATGGTGAGGGCTGAGCAATGCCCTGAACTACAGACATAAGAAATTTTCTATAGGTATCATTTTATTGCTATATGGTTGTTATCATAATATTGTTCTTATCACCATGTCCTTTCTAATTTGATTTTTGGCTATACTGTGAATGTCAGAAATGCAGTTTATCTCAAGGGGTATATTTTAAATCTAGTAGTAAAGGTTGTCCTTTGTATTTGCTTTAATTCTCATTTGGTTTCATCTAGAAGTGCCAGTTATCTAACAGATATTTAAAACAAAACTTGATGATGCAATCTTGAAACACAGCCTGGAGGCTGGATGCCCCAGCTCAGAGGAATGCTAGGGTGGTGAGGAGAGGGTTGCTGGAGGAGGACCCTCACAGAAAAAGGGGCATGGGTAGGATAGGGGTGTTTTGGAGAAACCAAGAAGGGGGATAGCATTTGAAATGTAAATAATTAAAATAACCAATTAAAAATTTTAAAAAGAAAATGAAGAAAAAATTTGCATTTTGGAAATATTCTGAGACATCGGTGCCATTTTTATATTCCTGTTCACTTTTCCACTTTTGAAAATGTCATATATTAATATTTTATCTTCATCATTTATATGCTATCCTGTTGCCACTGTGGTTCCTTCTATGGGTGCTCTTCTCTCAAGTTTCTGCATTCTGTAGATATTGCTACATATAAATGTACACAGAAAGAGAGACACAAATACATGCCCATGTACATATACATGTATGTATTCATATATATTTACGTACATTTACATAGCACTTATATATGTTGTGCACATAATATATGTCATATATATATATATATGCATCTGCCTGTACCTACACACACATATATATATATGCCAATTTAGTGTTGCTACTATGTACATACATTTAATAATGTCCACTAGGAATCAGGGATAAGTAACAGGAATAAAGTTGTTTCTCTTTGCTAAGAAGCCTGTATCACTTCATCTACAAATGACATCTTACATAATCTTACATAACACACATTGGTGTTTCAACTGATGCTTCCATTATACTGGCCTTCTTTAGGTAAACATATTATGGAGATTACATAGGTTCAGTTTCCCTGTCATATGTATATGACAAAATCTCCTAGAAGACAAACTGGTACTCTCTTAATATCTTTCAATCTCATTTTCCAGAATGTTCCCTTAACCTTAAGTTGTAGTGATTGTGTTGCAGATAAATCAACTGGATGTTCACACCATGGTCACTTGTTTTCTATGTTTATATCCAGTTGTTAATATCTGTAATGACTCTAAATGCTGAAAAAAAAAAATACAAGAACAAAAACTAAACAAAACAGGAGTTGTTTTCAGGAAGGTTGAAAATTACACTTGGCTGGGAACATAAGCATAAATATTTCAAATACATTTAGAGATACAATGATTTAGAAATATAACAACAGTAGGTACTTTCTAAGGTTTGTGATCTATCTAGTCACAAAGACTCAGCTAGCTTCCCTAAACTAGATAGACATGCATTCCATCCTACTCTGAGGGCCTTACTCAAGATAAAAACGCCACTAGTGTTTGTGCCTTTCAACTCATTATTGTGGCTGATCAGCTTTAGGGGTGGATAAGACTAGTGGTTATTTATTTTCTTTGCAGGTAGCAGACCAACTTTACCTGCTATAAGGATTAGATCTCAGAGGGGCAGCTTTTGAATCACTTCCATCTCCTTTCTCCAATTTATTCTGCTCAAAGTATATGGTTGCTTTGGAAATAGAGTTGTAGCTTCAAGCTTGGGGCAGCATTCCTGGACAAGGAAATTACCATTTGGGGAGTGTCTTGGATCCTGTAAACAACATCTCACCTGTGCTAAGGGCCATGCAGGAAGGGTGACAAATGACTTTAGAACTCATGGAATGCAGACCACAGCTGAGCAAAGCCACAAAGGCAAGACCCTGTGGAAATAATGTTGTTAAAAGTTCTGCTTTGCTTGTTGCCCTCACATACCCCTTAATATAAAAACTGTATAGAGTTCTAAGGGGCCTGGGACCCCTCACTAGGCAATGTCTCTGGACTTGATCTCTTTCAGGCATTGATGCTGGAGCAGATTAATGATTCAATCACCAACCTAAGAGAGAACTTAGAAATTGGCAGCATTGACCATCACTTTTAGAAAGCATTTGGAAAAATAACTTGTTCTTGAAGCTAGGTTAATTTTTTTTTTCCTGCTGACACTGACTTACAAAATCTGAGGGAACAATTTAAGTTCAGAAAGGTATACTCTTAACAGTTAAGCTAGGGGCTTTTTATGGCCAGGAATTAAGAACAATGGCAGCACTGGCTGATATGACTGTCTCTAAGGCTGGATTGATGACATACAGTCAAAATTCCTGACCCTAATTTTTCTTGTATAAAATAATTGCAGGGAAATAGTGGAAAAGAGACTGAAAGAAAGGATGTCCAATGGCAGGCCGAACTTGGGATTGATTTCATGGGGAGACACCAAGGCCTATCAGTACTATGCTATGATGTTCTTACAGATGGGAGCCTGGCATGGCTATCCTGAGAGAAGCCCTTCTATGGTTGAATAAGGGGAGGATTGAAGAAGTGAAAGGAAGAGTGGCCCCATATGAAGACCAGCAGTCTCAACTACCCAGACCCCAGAGAGCTCCCAGAGACTGAGCCACCAACCAGCTGCCTAGGCAGTCTGGTCCAAGACCCAAACACATATGTAGCAGAGGTCTGCTTGGTATAGCCACAGTGAGAGACTTATTATTTGAGAGACTTGAGGTCTCTGCAGGAAAATGTGGGGGGGAGCAATAGGGGAGGAGAGAACCCTATGGAAGAAAAGGGGAAGGAGAAAAGGGATGAGGAACTGTGGGAGGGAAGACTAAGGGGACAGACAATATTTATAATCTAAATAAATAAAATAATTTAAATTAAAAAGATAATACTAAATTGATTAATTCTTTCACATTGTTATTTTCTCAGTATAATTTTATATTACTTGACCAATTTTGCTACAATATATAAGCTACAGACGAAAAAATAAAGTGAGGGTTTCAAACATTGTTTCTTCCACCAATCAACTACATATATATATATAAAATGTATGTTTATGTGAATAAGTATATACATATACATATACACATACACATATACATATATTCACATATGTAAATTTGTATATAAACATATGCATATTATATTTATATGTATGTGTATATTTGTGGTGTATGTCCATATGAATAAGCATATGTATATCTGTACAAATGCATATATGTATAAACTTATATAAGATTATGTATGTAGTTATATGTATGTTTGAAGTTTGTATGGTAATGTGTTGGGACTTGCTTTATTCACTAATTCTGTATGTACATATATACATATATATATATATATATATACACACACGCATATATATAGTCAGTGTATATGTATGTATATATGTATATGTGTTTATATATGTGTATCCATATATATGTATATATGTGTGTATATGTATATATGTTTGTGTATATATGTGTGTGTATATGTGTTTATGTGTGTATATATGTATATACATATGTGTATGTGTGAAATGCTTTAGCCTGCTTGTTGAAAAATTATTACTTCTACCTCCTAAATATTTGTGTATAGAAGTATACATGAATAAGTACATTTATGTATATATGTTTATATGTTTATGTGTGAAATAATTAGGACCTACTTGTTGGAGTTTTGCTCCAATCACCCAATGTGTAAATGTATATGAATCTATTTTTGGCTGTGTATATATATATATATATGTATATATATATATATATATATATATATATATATATATATATACTCACATAGGTATACATGTATATATGTATTTGTTTATATGAAGTTATTGATGTCTCCTTTATGTTTCATCCACTCAAAGTGCATGAATGCATTTGCAATTGAATTTTCTATTTTTTTTTCTCACCAGCCCCAAGGAATTAAGAGAGTTAAAAGTTTTTCACTGGCCACAGATAGTGCCAGCCCTAATAAAGTAAGCTTTATTCCCTCAGAGAAAAGTCTGTTGAGTAATTTCTCTCCTGGCTGGCTGCCATAGCAAAATCCCTATCAGTTGTTATGCATACTAACCCCTATGAGCTGCTCTGAGCACTAACCCCAAGTGGTTTTGTGCTTCTCTTTACCCTATTGTGCCAAAGCTTTTCACCTGCACACTTGGAAATGTGGATATAGTTCTGAGCCACCATGAAGGCTCAGGAAATCCAAAGGAGATCCTCTGGGATAGCAACTGGTGCTACCCAACCATTGGGCCATGTCTCTAACTCTCTCTACCTCTGAAAACATTCTCAGTGTTACTTATCACTCCCTCCTCTTTTCAATATGGTATTGATCTGCACAGTTAAAGTGAGATCTCCTTGTTTCCCTTTGTTGTGGATAGCACAGGTGTTGTTTGTGTTTTATGCTAATTCTGCTTCCCCAGGTAGTGAATCACTCAGGTACTCAAAGACTTCCTGTGAACCCTCCCCTAGTGAATGAAGAATTATAGGAGCCATTCACTGGAGGAGGAAGGAGTAGGTAGGATTTCCAGGTCTGAGAGGGGAAGAGAAGAGGCAGGAAAATAGACTGGAAGATCTTGGAGGACAAATTATGGCTAGCAAGAGGCCCTGATTTAGATGCTAGAAGTTATATTTACAATAGCTTACAAATTTAGGATGTTAGTTGCTGCGTCCAGCAATTGAGTTACCAGTAGTTTCCAAACCAAGGTGGTGTGGTGTTTTCCTTCAAACAGAGACTTAACTGACTTCTAGAGAAAGGTATAGTGGCAGCATACCCCAGCCAGCTAGGTGGAGATATTTTGGAGCTCAGGGTCAGAGTGTTGGCTGGGATGAGAACAGGCCAGGGTGGGCTGCCCACAAAAGCCCTGCTAGCGGTACCATGGGTGTGTTTTTATTATTTCACACTGAAAGTTTCCCTTTTTTAATGCATGTGTCCTACCATTCTCTTATCTAGACCTCTAGATTTTAATTATATATATATTCTTAAAAATTCAATAGGAAAAAAATAACACAATACTTTAAATATTTTGTGTTTCAAAAGTGACACATTTCTCCTCATAGAATTAGCAGAAATAATTTAAACATGTCACAATTCTAATATTCTAATCTTTATTACACAAAGAAATAAACTTACCAAAGAAGACAACATATTGTTGTTAATTTTAATGAGTTCTCTTTCAAGTAAACCTCCTGAGGCATTGGGGAATAAGAAGAATTTCAGTATCTAGTCATAAGCACGAAACATTTCCTATCACCGAATTAGAGAATATTATTTGATTTGGGTTGCCTGTGATTTTCTAGTTCTTGTGAGAATAAGAGTTACCAGCAGTACAATTTGATAAATACAATACAATATAAAACCAAATTGTCTGTGATATACTAATAAACATTATGTCAAAATACAAGTTGAGCAAGCATGTGTTTAAACAACTATAACTGAGAAGATAAAATGTTTCTTTCTCCCTACTGAAATTCAAATCCATATTTTACAACAAGTAAAATTTTAGGTTACAAAATAAACATTTAAAAATTGTGTATATTCTTTTGACGTTTGCATGATTTTTGTTTAACACTTTACATTTATTAAATGCATAATAAAAATCACATTTTAAAATATATTTTGACATATTATTTCATATTCATATTTTAATTCTGTTGTGAGAATCCTGATAATTTTACACATCGATAATATAATTATATTTTTCCAACCTTTCTCTAGTTTCTCATCAAATTGCTCCAATAACCTCCCAGTTAGTATTTCTGAAATCTATGATCTCTTTTTGAAGTCTTTATAATAAAATGCCCTTTCACACTGAGGTCTCTGTCACATACACACACATATGTGACTTCTAAGTTTATTGGGTGCTGTTTATATGTACATGTGTTTAGGGCTGATTACTGGAACTGTATAACCTATGTGGGCTCATCCCCATCGGAGACTGACTATACCTCTCTTACCATCCTAAAGAAAAGCTGGAGTTATTAAACTATCAGATAAGTAAATGGAACTGAAAAGTATTATACTGGTGTGTATAGATACCTGTCCCAGTAAAATGAATGTGCCATGGTAGCTTTTATTTTTAGAATTCAGCTCTGAGTCTTTAGTTCAACAACATCACTTGGAGAAATAGCAGATAACAGGAAAGTAACAGGAAACTTACAGGATGAAGGATACTTAAAGAAGGGGTATAATAAGAGACAGGTTCTCTGAAGAAGGAAAAAAAAAAAAAAAAAGGACTGGTGATTACCTGAACTTTAAGAGTTGTTGCCCAAAGGAGGGCTTTAATAATGTTACAATACTTGATGTCACCATGTTTCCCTAAGATCCAAGGACTAACAAAAGTTATAGTTCCAGACCTGTGAAACTTTCCTTAGAGCTGTTGATCAGGGGAGTCCAACCATTTGTTTTCTTTTGAAGTTGCTATGTAAGCCACCAAGGGAGAAACACTGTCAAAGGTTTAACTACCTCTAAAGCTTCTGAACTAATATGCAGATAAGAATGAATGGAAACATAGCTCAAGACATACAATAATGGTACTTCTGTACAGGCAGTAACTAAAAACCAGCTTACTGATTCACTGAAGAACACGAAATTCATTCCTGATTCAGTAAACCTGCTCCTGACATTTTATTAAACTAGTATTATTTTTTTCATTTATTTAATTGGATATTCTTTGTATTTACATTTCAGGTGTTATCCCGTTTCCCCCATCCTATCCCCCCCCCATTGCCTCCATGAAGGTGCCTCCTCTCCCAACAACCCTCTCCCACCTCAGCTACCTACCTTGGAGTTCGCCTATACTGGGAAAACAAGCCTTCACAGGGACCAAAGGTCTCTCCTCCTTTCTTTCTGTTTCCTTTCTGGTCTTCTGTCCTGAGTAACCTGAGGTTCCAGTGACCAGCCAGTCTTCTAGTGCAATAAGGAGTCTCTGTTAGAGATTTTCTGCCCTCTGTTTCCTCTGTGCTTTTATGTGCCACCATTGTCTCTGGTGCTAGAATCTTTATAGCCTCTAGGAAAGCAGAGAACTTCATCTGAAGTGGGTCAAAATAGGTGCCCTGGGGACGGTATGCATTTTACTATTTCTTTTGTCGGTGGGGGGTGCTTTAAGGAGATTTGGGGAGCGCGGGGAAGGGTCTTATCTAGTTTTCCTAATGGTGGTGTAGATTCTGTTCTGTGAAAAAGGCAGAGATACACAGCAACTCTTATAAAGGAACACAGTTAATGAATGAATGCTACCTTACCGTTCCAGTGGTTTCCTCCTTTATTGTCATGGCAGAAAGAACGATGATAGAAACTAGCTGAGATTTACTGGCCAGGCTGAATTTTCTTAGTCCTCCAAGCCCAAAATTTAATGACACAATTCCTTTAGCCAAATAATAATAATAATAAGGAATTGTAGTTATTCATTATTTAAAAGCTTCTACACAGAAAATAAAACCACCATCATTAACGAAACCGACTACAAATTAGAAAATCTCAACTATGTATCAAATCAGTGATTAATATATAGGAATGATAATGAATAATAAACTACAAAATTTAAATGATTTACACTAACAAATATCCTGACAAAACAATCTGAGAACATTTTATAAAGGAAAAAATAATATGCAATATGTTTTCCAAAAAAAATAATACATAGAAAATTTTAATTAAAACTCCACTGACATTCCACTTCAGGCCAGTTATAATTAGTAACATTAATAAAATAAATGGTGACAAATGCTGGCATAGATTTGTAAAAATAGCAATTCATACTTATTGATGGTAGAAATGGAAGTCATTAAAGTTGCTGTGAAAATCTATATAAATTTTAACTCTGAAGAGTAATATTGAATAAGTGTCTCATTTTGAGACTAGAGTAGAAACTTTATCTAGCAGTTTTAACACAATTCATGAAGTATGTTTTCCTATAAAAATTTAATTTATGTTACAGAATTATTATAACTATGAAGTGCTGTACAAATTTAGTGAATATATGTAAACAAGCATTTTATTAAATAAATTAAAAAAATATTAAGTCTCCCTTTCCAAAAAAAAAAAAAAAAAAAGTCTTTGGGACTTTTTGTAATAATGTAACCCACAGTAAATGAAATTAATTATGAACAAAAAAACAAATCCCCCAAAACAATGACAATGTATCAAAAATTCTATTTATTTATACAGTAAGTACACTTTTTTACAAAACTACACTTACATTTTTAACCATTAAATATATTCTTTAAGCAACATTATTCTAAAGACAGAATTTTAAAATTTCAGATTCTATACAATCCTCAATTAGGTATGATTCACTGGATATTTAAAAACAATGTTTAGGCAATATAAATTTACATATGAAATTTTTTATAGAAATTTTTAAGAGCATATTCAATGTCATGCAAGGTTTTAAAGACTATCAACTAATCTACATTAACTAACTGGAAATCAGAATATATAATATGAAATTAGCCTAACATATAGGGCAGAATTGAAAAGTTCATTAAAAAAATTGAACAGTGAACAATCTAGTACACATTAACTAAGTAATTTATCTTGAAAACTAGAGTATTAGAAGCATTTTTATTAGCTAACACCCTAGTTGTTCCATGGTTATTAAATTACTTTCATAACAATCTGAAGCTTTTGCTACACAATGTGGAAGTTTAAATGTACTTGACAATCGGATAATTAAGGAATGTTTACAAAATTTGATACATTGAATAATGAATAATAATACAAAATTTAAATTTCTGCCAAAGTCATTATAAAAACTGTATATTCAATTCTTATTTTTTTCAGAGAATATATTGCTAAAATTCTGGAAGTTGTCCTTTGCAATACTATATTCAAAGGATCACACTGTATTTCAAATATGCAGGTTTCTTTTCCTGTTTACTAAAATTGGAAGTATTTATTTTTCTTGATTCATCCTTAAGGAATTTGAGTACAATACAGTAGAAACCTATGAGTGCAGTGTGTGTGTGTGAGTGTGTGTGTGTGTGTGCATACAATCGTCATGCTTTTAAAGTTTGTGTCATCTCGAAGATGATGTGTTAAAGGACTTTACCTCCAACTTAATGGAGTTTCAATATGGGCCCTTCCAAAGGTAATTAGTTTTTGAATGTGGAAATCTGAACTATAAGGAAAGCAACCAAAGAAAAAATCTTGAGAAAGATGCTACCTGTCCGATCAAGACAAAATGGCATCAATATCATGTGTCTGCATCAAAAGCTACATTACTTATTAATTAGAGACAACATCACTGATCCTGGAAGTTATTCATTAAGTTCAGTTTTCTAATGAACAAATCTAAGGATCCTTCTGTTTCTGCCTCGCCCTCTCCTTGAACCCAAAACTAACTCTTTATGATATGATTCACATAAATAAAAATGAGACCAAATTTGACATAAAGCAATTTTGCATATCTTATTTCAGATTCAACAGTTAGACATATCTTAAACGGGATTGTGTATACCCTTGTTTAAGTGTAAGTTTCTGTCTACATGAGTTCTTGCTTAGACACAGTTTATTAAGCTCTTTCTAAGACATCAATAAAGCGGCCCACAGAAGGTCTATTTGCAGTGTAGCATCCTTTGGCTCAGCCAGGTGCTTTCTCTGTTTTATGCTTCCAAGCTGAGTTTTCAGCTCCTGAGGTGTAGGGAATGTGTATCACTTTCATCAGAAACAGCTCAAATCCAAGGAATGTCACTTTAAAAATAACACTGAATATAAACCATCTGCATTTAAGTGCTTGACATTTTGGTAAAATACAACAGCTCAACAAAAAACCTCCAACTGTTTGACTTGAATCCATTTGATCTTTTTTTTTTCCTGTCTATTTTTATGGGGCAAAGGTTCAAAAAAAAAGCACAGTTACTATTTAATGAAAACAGCAGGCAGTGCTTTGCACAAACAGAGAACTGCTCTCCAATTCCCATTTGAAAGACCTGAATTTTAAAAACACAATCTCTCCTTGGAAGTCATTCTACTTTTTATTCAAATTGCAAGCATTCAGGTTACCAACTGTTTGAAGAATTAAAGAGAATTTCAATTTGAAATTGACATAAGAATCCTTTTGTCTTCCAACTGGGAAAAAATTCAGGTTGAACAATTTCTATTTATAACTTAGTAATTTCTTAACAAAATGTAATGCATTCTATATTACCTTCATTTCTTTTCCTTCTTTCTTTCTACCTTTCATTTTCATTTCTTCCTACTTCTTCCCTGGTTTCATGAGTTTCCCACTACCTTCTCTTACCTATTTTTTCTTTGAAACATTATTTAGCACATTTCCAGAATCATTAATATTAGGTTCCATCAGTTGCTCTTTATAATCATCTGCTGCATATTTGCCTGGGATTTTTATGATATTCAGCAGATACCATTCAATGTGATAACAACCAACTAGAACAATTTATTTGTCTTTTATTGATGTATTTTTTCTGAATTAAAGATGCAAAATAAACTAATTTGAGATTTCATTTTCCAGTTCTAATAAGTTCCTTTACACTCAAAAATTACATAGAATAAGCTGTGCACAAATTATTTATTCTTATGTAAGGAGAATAATAACAAATAAGAATATAGTCAGTTAAAATGTATTTAAGTTTGAGCCAAATGTTTCTTTAAAATACTTTTATAATCTGTTTAAGAAATTTATATGAGATTTTGTTGTTTTCTACTTCACCAATCTTGATATATGCCTTCACTACTTTTTCTACTTAGTGACTTGTAAAGGAAGTGTTGTCTTTAGTACATTTAAATTGTAGCAGGGTTTAATTTGACTTATAACAATGATCTCTAGTACTCTTCTATTTATTCCTCACTATACTTTCTTCATGAGGCCCTCTCCTCTCCCATCCGGGAATTCCATATCATTCTCCATGTTCCCTCTTAAACCTATATGCCATCCCTTAAGAGCATAACCATTGGAGTTCCCGCCGTAGTTCAGGAATCTGCAAACAACATTGTGAACCAATATGTCTACTAGACAGAGTTAACCAAGATATGGATGGTCTCATGTCACAGTTTTCTGTTATTTTATTTGGAGTAGTTGGCCTGTGAGGTCTTATACATTTCCCAAACACTATGGGATATTGACATTGCTCCTGGTTACCTACAGGTGCTTGAAGGAAGAGGTCAAATGTGGAAACTATTACGTCATTGAGTCATGGTACATAAAATAAATCAAGCAGGAAGATTCATTCTACTCTTTTTGTTTCATAGTGCTAGAGGATGCTATGCCCATCTTGAGAGGGTGAAAATGCATACACCAACCTTAACCAATTAGAAAACCCATGAGTTACAATTATGTCTAAGACATGCCCACTAGTGAAATACTGGAAGGAACTTCACAGGAGTAACAAATTTTCTTTTAGAAAGTAAGATCCACCCTACAAGATGCCATCTTACCATTATTCTGCAAAGAACCTTTGCCTCGACTGAACCCCAGGCCCTAGGGGATAACTTATTATGATTATACTGATAAATGGCACCGTATTGATTGTTATTATAGCCATACATTAATACATACCGTAGGCTTCATTGAAATCTTCAATTTTAGTATAATGTATAATACAAAAATCCATAATCATTCAAATTAGTAAAAACAAGAAACTGCAAAGCACTTACCTGTAAATGGAAACTATTTACCACATTGTTATTGCTATGATTTAGGGATAATTTTATTTTGGAAGAGGAGGTGAAAAGAATATATTGGTAGATAACTACAAATAGACAGCATCTTCTGAATGCAGAAGGACAGCTAACTTATAATTCACAGTGGTTGCAACAGCATGCATTCAACACGTACAAGTACAAGACAGACTAAATGGCAAGAGGGAAAATAGAGCTGATTATAAAATTGTCCTGTTATACTAGGTGCTGCTCAGATGCCTAGATGCTAGAAAAGTGTCAGGTTTCTCAGAGTATAGACAATGGTAAGCGAAGAGATTACCAGTAGAAGATAATATATCCAGAAATATTTTGCTAGTGAAGTAGTCTTGAAAAGTTTCATTTTCTAAAAGGGAGAGGAAGATGGTTGTAAGTGGAAGGCATAGGTATTTGGGAAGTGTTAGGGTATGGATATGTGTATGATCAAAATGCACTGTCCAAAAAATAAGGAGAATAAAACTTCTGAATAATCTCTTTATTGAATGTTTGAGTTTTGAGTCTTTTTTTGGTAGACATCTTATAATCACTATAATCAATATATACCCCTTTTATGACAGCATTTTTAAGTAATAAACCATAGCATTATAAATAACACAAAGCTTTTTGTCTTCAGATTAATATAAATTATACTGGTATGTGCATATCTAATTTTAATTTTAAAGTAGAAGTGAACTTAATTACTTATAATATGTTTAAGTTTTCATTTAAAAAATATGTATATGGCATAAATTCCACATACACTCATACTCAATTCATCAAGCACATAAAATGACTTCTAATTTTAGTCACTCTCATGTGAATATTCACGGATTGGTAAAAGCAAGCTCATGATTTGGGATATATAAAACTGAAAGCCTTTTAAAATGTCATATAGAAATATACTAATATAGAAGACTTGTAAAGTAAATACACTTATTACAGAAACTTAATGAACTAGGTATTTAATGGAAAAGAAAAATACCACAAGTAGACCTTAGATGCCACATACAGTCTCAAGTATAAAAGTAGTTTATATGTATTTGAGTTATTAACCAAAAGGTTCCATGGACATCATCTATAAATCACAAGTTATTGGCAGTGATATTGGTTAGCAAACACAACCAGTGATTAATTAGAGTCTCAACAATTAAAAAAAAAACCCTCTGTCTCTATCTTTCCATTCTCTTTCTGTCTTTCCCTGTTCATTCTCCACTTATGCATTCAAATTTGGGAGAGAGAGATAGATAGATAGATAGATGGATAGATAGATAGATAGATGGATGGATGGATGGATGGATGGATGGATGGATGGATAGATAGATAGATAGATAGATAGATAGAGAGAGAGAGAGACAGAGAGAGAGAGACAGAGAGAGAGAGAGAGACAGAGGCAGAGACAGAGAGAGACAGAGAGAGGCCCAAGGAGTGGTACTATTAGGTGGTGTGACCTTGTAGTAGTTGAAGTGTCACTATGGGTATAGACTTAAGAACCTCATCTTAGCTGCCTGGAAGTCAGTATGCTGCTAGCAGCCTTCAGATGAATATGTAGAAAGAATGCTCAGCTCCTCCTGTATTATGCCTGTATGGGTGCTGCCATGTTATTGCTTTGATGATAATGTAGTGAACCAATCCCTATTGCAGTAAATACTAAATGGATGGCTTAATTGTTTACCAGACCCCCCTGTTCTCACTCCTGAGACACTGCACTAATGTGGAGCCAAGCACATGGACTTTGTCACATCTGATTGATAACTTTTGGGAGAAGAAAATTTATATTTACTTCAATAAAATCACATTTACATATCAACCTCAATTCATGGCAATTTCCATACCCAGGGATAGCTGGTCAGTACAAAATTTACTTCATGGGGGTTTTTGTTTATTTGTTTGTTGATTTAGTTTTAGTATATGTGTGTGTGTACACTCACGTGTCTCATTGTGTATATGTGTGTAGGCATTTATGTGTTTGTGCATGTGTATGAGCATATGTCTATTATGATTTTTGTCTTGTTGGATGTATTTCTCTTTAAAACAAGAAAGAAAGAAATTTTGGAAATGATTCTGGGATGTGTAGGAGGAAAAGAAATAACGTGTTTAAATATATTATAAGATTCTTTTAATTTAAATATTCTACTAGATTAATTACCTTGTAATCCATATAAACTTTGAATATAGACCAATAACTGGTATGTTAATCGCCACAAAGATAGATGAAATACTGATTTTACTATCAAATGATCATAAACAAAATTCAAGTTATTTTCATCTTTGACATTCTTTATACTTATATTTTATTATTTAACAAAATTTTTAAATTATATGTTTGCAAACTAATCATGAACATGGCCTGCTCTGGAGTGGTTGATAAACCCACTGTCATTCCTTTAATGAAAGCTGGTTTTCTATCTCCCAATAGGTTTAAGGACAGTTTAGTTGTAATCTTTAGTCTGGTAGGTTTTTCTTTTCAATGATTTATTGTTCAAAACCATAGCAATATGAAATTTAATGAGAGAAAGTAAATGCTATCACATAAATTTTGAACAGGACAAGTTGAAAGAAGAAAAAAGCTAAATACAATAAAAAGGAATCAGATAACCACTTGTTTGCACATTCTAGACTCCCATAAAATACTAAACCGGAAGCCATAATGTATTTGCAAATGACCTGATGAAGACATGCTGGCCCTGTGTGTGTTGCTTCAAACTCTCTGAAGTCATAGATTCCCTGATTATGGTGATTTGTAGGACGTTGTTTCCTGGGTGCTCTTTGTCCCCTATGACTCTTACACTCTGCCTCCTCTTCTGCTGAGTTCATTAACTCTGATGGAAGAGATTCAATGGAGATATACTTTTAATACATTTATTCCTGTGTATGGCTTAATAATTAATATTTTATTGACATTCTTGTTAATGCGTTATATTTTTATTTTAGATCTTCATTTGAGACAGTGAACTTGTGACTTTGATCCAATTTATAATGAATAAAATATTTGTATAATCAAAAATAATTTATAAATTTTTAACAAAAAACTACATAATTCATTTGAAAACTAATGATACACAGAATGATATGATAGTGAGCTTTTATTGTAAACAACAATGAAGCCCACTATTCAGGAATATTCAAGATGCAACCATAATGTCATGCAAGCATAGACCCAGGAAAGAAAGTAAAACCTTGGCTATCCATTTCAGTAATTATGTAGGTTGTGTTATTCACAAATAAAAGTGTAAGGGACCTGTAATCAGCTAAACTTTAGCAGGAATGTTAGAGGGACTGAATAAGGATTTGACAGTTGGCAGTATACAATGTCATAGTTTAGGAAAGAATGTACTTAGGACTATAATTTGTTCAATTTCTAGGTACTAAATTTAGCATCATTGCTTTATATTGGTCAAAACATTAAGGAAAAACATATACTTCCAGAAGCAAATTTGTTTTTCAACCAACTGACCTTCATACTGGGTTCTAGAAATGACTTGCCACTTGTTTGAATATTCCAATATATTAAAATCATTATGGTAAAAATCGCTGCTCAGAGAAAAATCAAGGTTCTTTATTTATTGTTTTTCTTGTTATTGGATATTTCATGTATTTACATCTCAAATGTTATCCCATTTCCTGGTTCCCCCTCTTTCATACTCACTGCCCCCCTTCAATGGAGATACTCCCCCTCCCACCCACCCACTCCCACCTCAATATTCTGGAATTCCCTTAAATTGGGAAAATGAGCCTTCACAAGACAAAAGGCTTTCCATCCTATTGATGCCAGACAAGGCCATCCTCTACTACATATGCAGCTAGAACCATGGGTCCCTCCATGTGTACTCTTTGATTGGTGGTTTAGTCTCTGGCATCTTGGGGGCGGGGTGGGTCTTGTTGGTTAATATTGTTGTTTTTCCAATGGGGTTGTAAACCCACTCAGCTTCTTCAATCATTTTTCTAATTCCTCCATTGGGGTCCCTGTGATGGTTAGCTGCAAACATCCTTATTTGTATCAGTAAGGCTCTGGCAGAGCTTCTCAGGAGACATCGGTATCAAACTTCAGTTGATTCAAGTACAGGTCAGGTTGTCATGAAGAAAGTATATGATTTATTTGAAACTCATGTTCTTAACTGAAATTTAGAAGTTTCAGATTCCAGTAAAGTAAATAAAATTAAATATATATATATATATATATATATATATATATATATATATTAAGCTCTGCTTGTAGGATATGAGGGTCAAGCAGACATGAGTGCTAAAGACACAGACTCATATCATAATGTTGAATGTATAGGATGCTTGAATAAGATATTCATCCCAGATTTTTCTTAAAAATATGTTAATGATATTCACTACCTATAAAAGAGTATTGGTGATTTCTTTAACTTAAAATTCATGTATGTAATCTTTGTTATATAAGAAAAGCAATAAAAAGAAACAAAAATAACCAGAAAAGCCATTAAAATATGTTTATTTATTTCATGCATATATACATATATATATACACATGTAATTTTCACTGAGTTGTGATCCATTGCTTATTGATATAACAAATTATATTGTGAAGCTTTAAAGGCCCAATTGCTTAAAAATTTACTGCCCATTTTATATGTTTGTTATATTTTAATGGGACATATTTCTTAGATTTTTTTTCAAGATTTTTAACGATGGCATAACATTGCTTTCATTATGACCACAGTAAAAATAGATGTTCCAGAAAACTTCTGTACATAACCTTTCTATTCATGTTTACAACTACTTTAAGAAGTAAAGAACAGAGACCAAGTTAGCATGTTCACTTAAAAGGTCCTGGGTTAGCAGAGTGTGATGGTCATTGCACATATACATTATTCACTGGAGAAAGTACAGAGACTAAGTGTGGAAATGATGCTGAAGGAAAGGTCATCCAGAGACTGCTCAAGAAGGGGATCCATCCAATGTACAGTCACCAAACCCAAAAAATATTGTGGCTGCCAAGAAGTGCTTGCTGACATTAATATATATATTCTCCTGAGATGTTCTGCCAAAGCCTGACAAATGTAAAAGCAAGGTGGATGCTTGCAGCCAACCATTGGCCTGAGCACTGGGACCTCATTAGAGTAGTTAGGGGAAGGACTGAAGAAGCTGAATGGCTTCGCAACCCTATAGGAAGAACAACAATGCCAACTGTCCTGCACAACCGTCTCTCCTGCAAGAACGACACGCACACGAAATAGGATTCTTCTGCGGTAAACTTTAATGCTCTCGAGAGCCAGCACTTGCTACACATGACGAAGAAGACGAAGAAGACGAAGAAGACAAGCAAGACGAACAAGACGAACAAGACGAACCCGAACTATCTAGCCAGTCCCCTTATAAAGGGATCAGTCCTTGCCTTGGACGTGGAGCCCCCTGATTGGTTGAAACTCATCAGGCCCTATGACGCCACGGGAGAGGTAGAGCTCAAGGAGTGGAAAGTTACCCAGCACGTGCGCACATGACTTGTTTACTGCTAACTCCAGCCGGATGTCAGCGCCATCTTGTAATGGAGAATGTGCAGGCGGCGCCCCACAGCCAACCAACCAGACGCCCAAGAGCTCCTAGGGACTAAACTACCAACCTATGAGTACACATGGAAGGACCCATAGCTCCAGTTGCATATGTAGCAGGGGATGGCCATCAATGGGAGGAGATTCTCTTATACCTATGTAGGCCTTATGCCCAAGTGTAGTGGAATGCTAGGGCAGGGAGGTGGGAGGAAGTGAGTGGGTGGGTGGAGCACCCTCATAGAAGCAGGGGAAGGAGTTTCTGCAAGGAAAAACAGGAAAGAGGATAACATTTGAAATGTAAATAAAAATATATATAAGGAAATGAAAGGAAAATTATAAAAAAAGAATGTTTTAAATTTTTTGAATAAAATGTTCTTGTTTTATTTTTATAAATTAAGATATATATCTTCTATAATTTTTCATATTGTAATTTTGCAGGATATCGCTTCAATTAATTTGCAATTGCAAAGAATCAGACATTTCATTCTGTTTAGTTGGCAGCTCAAAAGGGGTCACAGTAAGCCATTTCAGAGTTAGTGAACAGATTTTAGTTAAAACTACTCAAGACTAAGCTGTTTAAATTATTCTACCATAATAATTTATAGCAAGAAAGTAAAGTGATGAAAATAGAATTAAAAGTATAAAAAGTAACACAGAGGTAAGAAAGATTTAGAATTTATTCCTTCAGTTCTGCTTGTAAAAAGCCTAGTATTTTGCAGAATTTTTCTAAAATATATTTTTGAAAATTAACCATTACATTTCAGTGTATTTTAATGTTTGGCTTCCTTTCCTCCTTCAGAGACTTCTACTACACTCACTCCCACATACCTTATCATGGAGAGGGAAAAACACTATGCAAACAGGAATACAGCTGAATTACAATTTGTTAGATTCAGTTAGTGGGTAATTCAAAGTTTTTAGTCATTAGGGAGAGCAACGTCAGAGCAACATAACAGAGCATCACAGTGCAATGATGACTTGCTTGATTCTGGTCTTCATGCAGGAAAAATATATTTGAGTTTGACTTGATATTTTATTAAAAATACCTTATTTTTAAGTAAGTAAAAATGTTTGTAAATAATTTTAGGTGAAACTGTTTCCCAGTTTTGGGAAAATTAGAATACATGGTACATCATAAAAATGATCAATGTCTGTAGCAAACTCTATCTTTTAACTATTCATGCTAATGGGGTTAAATCACCCCTACTGGTCCTAATTGCAAAATGAAATTAGTCATTTATGCACGAGGCACAGATAAAGTGTTTAATATATCTTTTCTTTGAGCAAGTAAATGATACAAAGTCAAAATGTTTTATATAAAAATCCCCATTCAAAACTCCATTTAGCAGAACTACATTTCCTTGGTTCTAGAAAAACAGATAACTTTGTACTGACTCATCATCTAACCAATCAGCCAAAACTTTAAGAGCTATCTGTACTAATTTGATTCCATTCTAAATCCCATAAAGGAATGATTAATTTCTGTTCTTCCTAGGCACTTCATACTTGAATACTCTCTGTACCAGTGCAGTTGGTACCACTCAGCACTCATGGAAACTTACCACTTATAGATGTGTACATAAATTTCTCACACTAGAATTCTTGTTTTTCAAGTTTATTAATGCTAAAATGTATGTAAAGTCTCTTTTTCACCTCTGCTACTCTACTTATAATGATGTGCATATGATGTATGACAATGGAAACTCAAAAGTAATGCTTGTAATGTGAGGTCATCCTTGTTAATTTCTCTAGTACATTAAATGCCATTCTGTCATAGACTTAACTTAATTTTGCCTTATTCTACAAAATATACCAGTACTAGACCATGTTATTTGATTCTTTAGGGCCACCTTCTATGAACATCCAGATACAGTTTCTTCAATCAAATAAAATTGGCCTGCTGACATAACATTTTTATGACACTGGACATTATCTTCACTATATGAATACACAAAGCTTAATATATAAGTTGAGTTCTGGACTCATTTATTGTTTATCAAGATATTATGTCTTGTGTGCTTCACTTTCATTATTTTCCTAAAAGTAGACAGCTTGCATTTTTGTGTTATACTCCATTGTATAAATAATAAACATTCTTTATCTAATTGTTTATTAATGAGCATCAAGGTGACAAATTATGTTAACAATTAGGAGAAGCATGTAGCTGCTATCATTATAAATATATGGTTCTTACCCCCTCCCCTCCTGTCTCTCTCTCTCTCTCTCTCTCTCTCTTTGTGTGTGTGTGTGTGTGTGTGTGTCTAGACATGTGTGTGCATGTCGCTCTGTGTATGTGTTTGCATATATATACAAATTATATTATACAGATAAAAGTATCTTTGACTTGACTATCATTGTGATATAACATTAAATAAATTGACATTTTTTGTGATTGAATTAAAATTCGAATATATTTGATATTCTTGTTATTGCACTTGAATTATGTTAAAATTGATGAAATAAAATAAATTGTAGTCATTTTCATATATAGAACTGTACCCACTTATCAGGTAAGTCATTCCATATGAGGTAATTCCAACTAAAATGGTATTAATAAAACTAGCAGGTGACTGAGATAGATAAAGATACATACAGCCAACCACTGGAAAAATATAGGTGACCCCTATGGTTGAATTAGGGCAAGGTCAGAAGAAGCTGAGAAGTAAGGCAACCCCATAGGAAGACTAGCAATCTTAACTAAACCAGAATATATACATGAGGTGGTCTGAGGACTCCAACACATAAAAAGGACAAGACTTCTGGGTCTGGTCCCAGTGGGAGAAAATGTACCTAACTCTAAAGAGACTTGAGGCCCCAGGGAATGAGTAGGTGGGAGGTAGGGACATTCTTATTTTGACATGGAAGATTAAAAATGGGATGAGGAACTGTGTGAGGGGAGACTAGGAGGAGGACATTAGCTTGACTGAAAAATAAATGTAAATAATAATAATAATGATGATGCAATAATAAGAAAACTCAAGGTTCTTCAAGTGTTTCTTGGCCAATGGCGATTCCACTGTTTAGAATTAGTTGTTTAGCTCTGTACCCTATTTCTTTTATTAAAAGATTTTTAATAAACCATCTCTCCAGCCCATGGTCCCTTTTTCTTAATTGTGTAATTTGGGTTGTTGGTTTCTAACTTCTTGAGTTCTTTATGCATTTTGGATATTAGTCCCCTGTCTCATGTAGGGGTGATGAAGATCTTTTCTCATTTTTTTCTGTATGCTGTCATTTTGTTCCACAGAAATTTCCCTTTGCCTTACAGAAGCTTTCCATTACATAAGGTCAGGTGTATCAATTGTTGATCTTATTACCAGAGCCATTGGTGTTCTGTTCAAGAAGTTGTCTCTTGTACCAATGATTTCAAGGTTACCACCCCATGTTCTGGTCTATTAGACTTAGTATATGTGGTTGTATATGGAAGTCTTTGATTGAGTTGGGCTTGAGTTTAGTACATGATGATAAATATGGATCTATTTGCCTACTTCTGCATTCAGCTCTCCAGCAAGAGAAGCACCATATGTTGGAGATTCTCCCCCTTTTATAGGTTTTGGCTTCTTGTCAAAAATCAAGTGTTAATACATGTGTGGCTTTATATCTGGATTTTTAATTTGAATTGACTGATCAATGTGTCTGTTTGTTACTGTCTGTGGATCCCATTCCCCTAATTGGGCCTCCTTGCTTTGCCTCAGTGACAGAAGAGTTCTGAAGTGACTGGTGTGCCAAGTGGTAGCAACTGGGTGGGGATGAGGGTGGGGGGTTGTGCAGGTGGCACTTCCCATTATCAGAAGAGGAAAGGAGTTGGAATGGGGAGTGGGGCTGTAAGAGGGGTAACTGGAAAGTGATGGATGCTGATAAATGAATTAATAAATTAATTTAAAATTAGATACCAACAATAACAACAACAAAGGTTTGGCATTGTTCTTTCATTGTCTCCATTAATTTCTTTTGTGTAATATAGAGCTTTGTGGGGTAATGTGAGTGTACAGAATCAGGTGTTGGAAGAAACAGGAGAGAGGGCCAAATGGCCAGAACAATGAATGGAATTCTAAAGCTGGTGGAGGTGGAGGTATCCTGAAGAAGTGCCAGAGACTTGGTGTAGGGGAGGGTCCCAAGAATCAATAGGAGTGACATTCACTTCGACTTACATCAGTTTGAAATTGGAACCTGAAAAGGCTACTACCTGTAGCCATGCAAGAACCATAGTGGAGCAATAGGTACACAAACCCACCCATAAAACTTCAGACTTAATATAATCTCCTCTACAAGAAGTGCAGTGATAGAGTATAGAGCAGAGACTTGGAGAATGGCCGACAATAACTGGCCCAACTTGAGACCCATTCTATGGGCAATCCTTGATAGTATTAAGGATAGTCTGTTAAGCTTGCACCTAGATGTAACTGTTGTCTGAGAGGTTCTACGATTCAGCTAACTGAAACCTAGGCAGAGAAACACACCCAAATATTGGATGAAGGTTGAGGACTCTCATGGAAAAATTGGGGGGGGGTGAATTCAGGACACCAAAATGCACAGGAACTCCACAGAAAGACCAACAGAGTCAGTAAATCTGAAACCTTGGGGGCTCACAGAGGCTGAGCCACCAACCAAAAAGCTTATACAAGCTTAACCTAGGGTCCCTGCCCATACGTAGCAAATGTGCAGCTTGGTCTTTATGTGGGTCCCAAACAACTAGAATGGAGAGCATCCATAATTCCGTTTCAAGACTGTGGAGTATCTTGTCCTAATTGAGCTGCCCAGTCTGGCCTCATAGCAAAAGATGTGCCTAGACTATAACCCTTTAGAATTTTGCCTTTAGAGGTTTTGTTGTATCAAAGTAGGGGAATACCAAAGAGGGGTCTCCACCCTCTCAAAGTAGAAATGGAGGGGGATGGGGAGAGGGACTCTGTGAGCAGTAAAAGAGGAGACAGCAATCAGGATGTAAAATAAATAATAAATTAAAATAAATAATATAAAAATTTAAATGTATATATAAAAAACATTAACTTTGCTCTGGAATTGAACAGTTATTTTTTTAAAACTTTTTTATCTTCTGAAATACAATCTATATAATACCATAATATTTATTGATGTATATTCAAAAATGGGTTTTATTGATAGGGAGGTGGATTTTTGGATGAAATAAAATAAACATTGCTTATGTAGGAGAAGGGGAAGTTTATTTCCCATTTCCTATATAAAGAGCTTTGCACGATTTCATATCTTTGTCAAATCAACATTATTGATTAAGAAGGTCTAACTGGAATAGTGGGATCTAACTTCAGTGAGACACCTCCTCTCAAGTAAGTTAAGTGGAAAAAGTGATAGCAGAACAAACCCTTTCTGTACTTCATATATATATTCTTATGTAAGTAAGCACACCATGCACATGCCCATAAAAATAAGGGGGAAAACTCTAAATGACACACCCTAAATATATTTTTAAGAAAGTTACCTTTGGAAAAGATAATATTTATTGAGTATTTTTGCATATATGCTCATAAAAATTGAAAATAGGGAAATACAGGAGGTAGGAGGTGGGGGGACCCTCTAGAATGTATCAGGGACCTGGGACTTAGATGAAATGCCTTACAGTTCTGAGAGGAAACTTTTTGAGCCCACCTCCAGTAGAAAGAAGACATTAAGGGACGGATGGGGTTGCCATCTTATAGTCAAAAAACTCTGACCCATAATTTTTCTTGAATGAATTGCAGGGACAAAATGGAGAAAAGCCTAGGGAAAAGGAGGTCCAGTGACAGGCCTAAATTGGAATCCAGCTCAAAGGGAGGTCCCATGATCTGAAACTATTACTGAGGCTATGGAGTGCTCACAAAAAGGGGCCTATCATGACTGTCCTCTGAAAGGCCCAACAAGTAGAAAGAGTCAGATACAAATATTTATACCCAGCCAATGTATAGAAGCTGGTGATCGCTGTGGTTAGGAAAAAGCTTGAAGAAGGTGAGATTTAGGACGGCCCTGTAGTAAGACCAGCAGTCTCAAAGAACCCAGTGCCCCCAAAACCTCTCAGACAATGGTCCACCAATCAGGCAGCACACATTGTTAGGAGACCGCAACACATATGCAGCAGAGGGCTGCTGGGTCTACATTCTGTCAGAGTAAATGTTCCTAAACCTCTAGAAACTGGAGGTCTCAGGGACTAGCTAGGACTGGTGGGAGGTGGGGACATCCTCTTGGAGATGAGGTTGGAGGGCAGGAGGTATGGGATTTGGAACAGTAAGAGGGTTGACCAGGAAGAGGATAACATCTAGACTATAAAATTGATTAAATAATAAATAGAAAATAGAAAAAAATAGAAAATTTAAAGAAATTTAAAGAAACTCTGAACATAAAATTCTCCTTACAATGCAAAATCATAATTCTCATTCTTTTAAAACAATAACATAAATTCCACTAAATTTAATTTTTATTAGATAATAGATAATATTAGTTATTGTATTAAATTACTTATAACTTTTACTGGAAGGAACAGGGACAACTTTTTATGTTCATTCTACAAAGGAGGATGAAGCCCAAAGACACTAAATGATATGGGTATGTTCCACATCAAAGCCACAGTTTTGTTTAATTTCTGGGATGTATAAATTCAAGACCTTAGCTCTTTTCCTGTACAGAGAGACTTGTTATGATTGTTTTTACATCCATGATTTGCTTATGTCAAACAACAGATGGGCTAGAGGTAGTAGCAATGCACTTACTTAAGCTTAATCAAGTTACGGTTCCCTTTGCAGCCTTGATCCCCTTAATGGTGAAATCAATGCAGCCTTTTCATTCTGTGCTTGGCTAGTGACACAAACTGTTTTATACATACAGGCTAAACAGACAGCACAAAGCAGTGCCCTTTGAACTGAAACACCACTGTTGATACTGAAAGAGAATAGTGTGTTTCCCAAGGACCACAGTGAAAGAAAACTGTGTGTTTTTATTATGCCCCCTTTATTACAAAATTTCCCCTTGAGGAAAGTCAAGTTTTCTTGTATTTTATGTTTCAACTAATTTTATGGAAAGAAAATTAGGTGTATATATGTAGATGTTTGTGTGTTTGTTTCAGTTTTTGTGTTTATACATATGCTTGTATAAAAGTAGAAAAACAATAATTCTGTGAATAACATAATACTGGACAATATAATTAAATTGTGTCTATTTCAATGTGTTATTTTAATAAGGTTAGTTCACTAGTGTGTCATTAATGAGAGTATGAATGTAAAACTAGTCATTAAAAGATAGTAATTAACACTATTAGGACTCATTGCTTAAGAGTAGTACTGTTATAGAAGACCAAGTAATATGAAAATGTTTTGATTTATTCAGGCTGTAACAATTACACCAAGTAATGGCAAACAACCCAAAGAAAGCCAAGAAAGGGAAGCAATTGAAACTGTAATAAAAAGTGTTCTGATTAAACAAGTGTCCAAGTCCAGATTGATTCAAAGCAGAAAATTACAAGACATTATAATAGGAACAGTAGTCAATACTCAAATTATTACTGAACTGTAAATAGAAGTATCACTCTCCAAGTCATTCAGTTATGTTAGTATCATGCTTTTGTCTGCACAAGGAAAAACCACAACAACCAACCAAACAAACAAAAATAAACAAAACTCTATATTGTCTATACAATATAATATTCTGAACAACCATGGATGCAAAAAAAAAGTTTCAAAATACTAACAAATTTAATACAAAATCTTATAATAAGATTATTTATCTCAACCATATCGGTTTTGTCCTACAAATGCCTGGAAGGGCCAACATATGTAAATCAGTTAATATAATAAGTCATTAAACTTGACTTAAAGAAAAGCAGCTCAACATCAGATCAATAAATGTAAAAATATTTGACAAAATCCAACATGCATTCATGATAATCATTCTTAGAGGTGGTAGAAATATTGATGCTGTATCTCAATGTAATAAAAAGCCACATGTAGGTAGCTCACAGAAATATCATCCTAAATGAAGAAAAGTTTGAAGAAATCCCACTGATGTCACTCATGAGACAGTGATATCTACTATCCCTACTCGTTTTCAATAAAGTGCTTGAAGCAGCAAACAGAGGTATAAAGCAAGTGAAAAAATTAAACTGTTACAAGTAGAAAAAGATATAAAAGTACTCATATTTTCAAATTATATATATAATCTCAATTTTCTAACAGAGTTTTATATGCTATTATTATAGTATCTACAATTATGTAGATGTTCTTATTATATAAAAACTATAATAAGTATTATCAAAAAGGCAAAGTACAAATTTCACTTACAAAAGTTATTGGAATTTCTACACATTGAAGACAGTAAGCAAGAGATGATTCGCCCACTTTTGCTAATAAAAGCAACAAAACAATAAAGTACCTTGAAATAAACCTAACCCAATGAAATAAAATTTTATATAATGACAACTTGAAGTCTCCAAAGAAAGACACTAGAAAATAGAGTCTGTGTTAATGATCAATAGAATTAATATTGTGAAAATAGAAAGAGCTTGTGTTAATAATAAGTAAAATTAATATTGTGAAAATGAATGTCAGGCCAAAACAATACTGACTTAATATATTTCAATATATCTGTGTGTGTGTGTCCTATATGTATGTATGGAATCAGAAAATACCCTGTATTCTTACAGCAATCATGAGAAAGATTAAATTAAAAAGCAAGAACTGCCATTTCAGATTATACAATATAATATAAAGCTATTATAATAAAAACAAGGTAGTACTAGCACATAAGCAAATGAATAAAATAAATTTGGCATAATCTTAAATTCTGGTAACTACAGTAACTTGATTTTGACAAAGAGGAATATTTATAATTTATTGAATTTTTTTTTGAGTTGATTATCTGAACAATATAACAGTTATTGAATGATTGCAATAGACAGAAGATGGTATTCATGCAAGAGCTTTTCTGAGTAAGAAGCATTGCATCTCCAGAATGCTTGAGACATGAAAGAATCACTATAAATCAAGAAAACCTTGATTATTTAAAGTATTTGCGATACACCAAGTTACACAGTGAAACTCTCAAAAAGAACAGAAAGAATACATAAATAAAATTTAAATAATTATGTGACTAGAATAATTAAATATTTATGAAAAAATGAAATTGATATTTTCTTTTTAAAATAGTGTTAATAAAAATAATTTCAAACTAAAACACAGCATAATAAAACTATTATTTTATTTTGAAATTTTATTATATTGGCTTTTATAGATATTAGAGAAATCAAAGCCACAGAAATTTTAAATAAATCCTTCAGAAATTTTAATAGGTTTTGAGCTTATTACTTAATTATAAGCTTAATCAGGCATAGTCACCAGATTTTTTTAAAAGTTAAAAGTAAAATATATCAGGAAAAATTATATACTTGCATATATTCAATGCTGTGTGGTGGGAGCCAATTCTTCAAACATTTACAATCACTGAGAACATTTCAGTAAAAATATAATAGTCTATTCCTTAACTCAGTAGACATCTCTGGGTATAAATATACTCAATCTAAACTCCAAAGTTCCTATATTTTTTACAAGTACCACAATTTTCCAAACTTCAAGACTAAAGTCATACTAAAGGTTCCAGGTAATCTATTAAACACAATCTGCTATGTTTTTTCATTACTTACTTTCAACTTTGTAAACTGTTCTTGAGATAATATAATTACATTATCTTGTCTCTCAAAGTCATGAAATCACGTCCTTTGTCTTTCATTCCTGTTACACAGACACACACACACACACACACACACACACACACACACAGACACAGACACACACACACACACACACACACACACACACACACACTCACACTCATAAATAAGTACAGCCTTATCTTCCCCTATAATGTTACCTGCAAGTAAATGAATTTAGAGCTGACCGCTTGGTATAGATAGTCCTAATTTCTTCTCAGTTGCTGTGGCAAAGACACTTCAACAAAAACAACTTAAGTGAGCTCTCAGTTCAAGGTGCAGTCCATTACCTCAGAAAGTCAATTCCGGTTTTCACAGTTTCTTCAATTGATTCCTCCTGATTTTCTTTTTAGCCTCTAATTTGATGATATAACCTTTCTTCATTCTTCAATTGGGATGCTTCAGTCTCTCTGCAGCATGTGAGTGAGTCTTAGTTACTTTTCTAATTTTGTGAATAGTCACCATGATCAAATAAGCTTTTATAAGGGAAACCATTTAATTGGGGGCTAGCTTACAAAGTTAGAGGGATAGTTCATTACCCTCATGACTGAGAGTCTGTCAGCACCAGAGCAGCAGCTGAGTCCCACATCCAGATCTGCAGACCACAGAAAGAGAGACTGGTTTTGGCATAGACTTTTGAACTTCAAGCTTACTACCAATGGCACACTTAGCCACATAGCCTGAACCTTCTAGATTCTTCAAAGGTTGTAGGTGCCTCACTGATGTCTTTATATCTGATATGTTATTTATTCCTTTATTTGATTATAATATATGCTGATTATCTTACACATTCCAAATGAATTTTATTACTGTTGTAAAAAACTCTTCATATGAACACAAGACATGCACCAAATCAGATGATCTACCATCAGCTAACTTAGGTGTACATCAGTATTCACAACTGACAAGTATGTCTAAACATCTATTTCTAGCAACTATTCATTTAATAAGACTATGTATGCATTTAAATAAAATCAGGTGTTGAATAGGAAATCAAATGAATTGTACTGTGTATATTTATCACCAATCTTATTTGTTATATGACCAATAATCATCCAGTACTGTATCAAGAATACCACAGAACCAGACATTGCCTGCTAGGATATTTTATTGCAATAATCTTGAAAATTTGGGATCTGTCAAGCATTTCAGGTCTAGTCAAAGAGAACTAATTTATGTTATACTATACTCATGTGTTATTCTCCATTTACTCATAAAAATAACACATTCTATGAACAATGCTATACAATCACTCATATATTTTAATATTTCTCTATATGAAAACAATATAATGACCAGTTAGTAAAATCTATGGAAATATTAATTATTTTAAATATTGTAAATATGTTGGAAACAGGAAGATCAGATCTAATATGACTATTAAATTACAAATGTTATTCTCTCATAAAATAGCCATGGGCATTTTAAAATTTGAACATTTAGAAACATATTTTAAATGTGCTAGATGTAAAATAAAATGTATTTAAAATTATGTTGAATCTACATGTGGTCATCTAAAGAGCATCCTCAACACAGCCTGACAGCTATGAAGCAGTCAATTAAGTCACAAAACCCTTAAAATGATGGGTATGCATGCAAGCATGTTTTTCTGTCAGTATAATATATACCAGATATTAAATTATTGTCCTTTTACACGTTTATATCTTGTTTTTCTGACTAATCAATACACATGAATCAGACTCATTTAGTTCTTGTTTATAAACTTTTTTGGAAAGATAAATCTGCTGTAGAACTGCTCTTGATAGACTAGCCAAGATGACATGGAGATTTTTACTATTTGTACCATTTAAAATTGTCTCCATTAATTTCCCTTGTGAAAGTGAGATGTGCCCAATGTAGCTCATGACTTGGCTTTCAAATTTACTTTGTGTTTTAGAATATGCAGATTTTGTGTCATTATCCAAACAATTCAGTAATCTAGATCTTTGATTACTGGTGCTAATAAATAATCTCAGTTCATTTCTTTTTTTTTTCTACAATTTTTTGACTGGTTAAGTTATTGGGTGTTATATCTGGAAAGCAGAAATACTCATCAAGTTACTTCTGCAAAACCTTTTACAATAAAAGCTTGATAAACTGCCACCGTTACTCATTGACTCTCTGAGGTAATAGCAAGTTAATGCTATTATGTAAAAGTAAATAAACTTCCCAGTAAAGATGCCTAACTTCGAAGTAGATGCAAAACATATATGTATATTGCAGCAATTGGAGAAATGAGGTGTGTGTATGTGTATTTGTGTGTGTTTGTGTGTCCACACATGCCCTCAAGTGCACACATGGACACATACATATGTGTGCTGACAACAAAAATTCAGATCCTAACAAGAAATTCCTTTGCCTTCAACAATGATTAACAAAGCTAAAATACCAAAGACAAAACATTACATAAGTCACAATATTCACATTTCTCTAATGATCTATTTTGCAATCAATGTAACTAAAAAATAAATCAAGCATTTTTGCTCACCAGCTTCCAGAGTTATTTCAAAGGCTTTAAAAACTAAACCAGCTGCAGTGATGAGAACAATTAGTTGGTATAACAGTATATTTTATAATTGAACTCAGAAAATTTTGTCTGTCTGACATTGGCGATAAAAACTTATTCTGACCTCCAAAACTTAGAATGTTAAATGCATGATCCTCAAGTTTTATAATTAGTACAATGTTTATAATAATTTCATACACAGTATTATTTTCTCTTCCTATACTGACTTTACTGCATAATATTTTGGAATAGCACCCTCACAGTAATAGCATGCACCATGTAATGTCAAGTACCAATATGTAATTTAGAAAGAAGAAGAATGCAATAAAAACATTGTGATCAGAGATTGCTTTAAACATGAATGTAAGTGAAAGTTTGTCCTTGTTGTTGTTGTTGATGATGATGATGATAATGATGAGGATGATGGTGTTTTTGAAATAATAGAATTAATAAATAAAATCAAACCGCAATTCCATATTCAACAAAGGCAACCTCAATATAAAGCATTTTGCCCTGTGACTTAGAAGGCAAAATTAGATTAATATTTCTTCACATGTTACTCTGAATATATAGCATGAACTTATGTCCTGTGTATGGCCAGCTTGTTAAGTATCAGTTATTTCATGTCACTATTAATTTCTTTAGCTTATCTTACTATTATTTATCCTTCCAATATATTTTCCCAGATTATGTCATTTATATTAACTAGTTGGTTATAACAAGAACCTAGTGTATGTGTACTTAGGGGTTTCTCCATGGCTCCAGGTGTATATACAGCAGAGGATGGCATTCTCTGTCATCAGTAGGAGGAGAGGCCTTTGGTCCAGTGAAGGCTCATTTTCTCAGTGTAGGGGAACACCAAGGCACGTACTGAGGTGGGAAACGGAGTTTGGGAGAGGGAGCACCTTCACCGAGGCAATGGGAGGTGGAGGGAGATGGGTTTGGGGAAAAGGAAATAACATCTGAAATATAAATAGAGAATATCCAATAAAAAAAGAAAAAGAAAAAGAAAAGAATGGTTATGTTCCCCCATTATATACTGGTATCCTGGATCCCTCTAGCTTCAATTTTATCTTCCATAAGAATTCCCAAGCTCTGTCTGATGTTTGGATGTGGGTTTCTGCATCTGTTTCCATTCACTGCTGACTGTAGCCTCCTATGGTTAGGCTAGGTTCCTGTCTGCAAGCATAGCCAGCTGTCAATAATTACACAGAATGGCTCTATCTCATCGAGTGGATCTCAATCTGGGACAGTAATTTGTTGGCTGTTTCTTCAGTCTCTGCTTCCTTTGTACACCTTCATATCTTGTAGATAAGACAAATTTTAGGCTTTAGAATTTGTGGGTGGATTAATATCCCTATCAGTAAGCTCCAAGTCCCGCCTGGCTACAAAAGGTGCCCACTTCCATCTCTATATTGTAATATGAATGTCAGTTATGCTTACTACCATGGACTCCTACTGGTCTCCTCATGCCCATTCCCCAAGCTAGTTCCAGAGATGCCTTTCACTGAATTCTATTCTCACTCCAGCACCCATACCTGATCAATCTTCTCATTCCTCTCCCCATACCCTTTCCTACCAGTGCCCTCTCTGCAACCACTGGCATACCAAGATAGCTTACTCAAAGACTGTCTTTAAAGAATTATTGGTTATTTTGTTTATTTGCGTTTCAAATGTTATCACCCTTCCTGGTTTCCACTCCAACCCCCACCCATTCCACTCTCCACCTTCCTATACCTCTACGAGCATGCTCCTTCACCTGTCCAACCACTCCACCCAGCAGCCCTAGCATTCCCTTATGCTGCGGCATAAAGAGCTTCCCCTCCCATTGATGTACAAGTCCATCCTCTGAAACAGATGCAGCAGGAGCCATGGGTCCCCATGTGTAATCTTTGGTTGGTGGTTTAGTCCCTGGGGGTCCTGGGGACTCTGGTTGCTTGATATTTTTGTTGTTCTTATGGGGTCGCAAATACCTTCAGCTCCTTCAGTCCTTCCCATAAATCCTCCATTGGCATCCCTGTGCTCACTCCAATGGTTGGATGCAAGCATGCACATCAGTAACAAATTTCTTTTGTATCTGTGATTCTTTGCTGTTGTAATCATGAATGCTAAAGAGCTTAATTATCATGTATATAAATCATCTTTGTCTCTTGCAAAAAGAAAAGAAAAAAATTTTAAAAAGTGAGGGTAAAAAGAAAAGAATCTCATGTGGTTTTCTCAGGGTGGCATCAAATTCTTAGTATTTCCCCAGACTTCTTCTGGTAATACAATGTTTTGAAATCCAGCATCTATCACACAACTATGTTAACAGGTTGTCTGTTGTGATTTTGCACAGGTCTTAAGCAGATAATAATATTTAGACTTTATAGTACACATATACACATACAGTTTTCAGCAAACAATGTTTTCTATGTATTTTGAAATGTAATTGTCATAATCACAACAACAAAACATGTTTTTAAGAGAGACTGTTTCAAGAAAAATAGGTGTTGGTGCAGTACAGGTGAAAATAATGTAAATATAAATGTACTCATACATGTTATAATAAAATATAAATAACAAACCAAATTTATCTATATATTATTGTGAAGATTAGGTTTAGATAGTATGAAATTTTAACTTAAAGTGAGATAAAGTTTGGGGACTTTTAAAACTTTGATTTTGCTAGTAGTGTAAGTTTTTATTGTTAAAAAATTATTTTCATGGATACTCTCAATTTTATGTTTCTTATATTTTAACCACAAATACAAAATTTCAGGCACATACATTGATATTCTGTTTCCTAGCAAATAGTTTTGTTAATGAAGACATCTTAAGTTACAAAAACATCTGAATATTTTATCATGTTATTACAGGACATTTTATTATTATTTAATTTAAATGATCTATTCTATGATGATTATAATATATATTAATTTAAGAAAAATATAATGAAAATAGAAATTTATAAACTATATAAATGAAAACACAGCACAATAAATAAATATTTAGTAATGTAATGAATAAGTTTCTATTCAAAATAAATACTGTCTTACTTACAATAAGATAGAGTATTTAATAATTGAATTAGAAAAAATGGAAAAATATATTTTAATAATAACGTCTGCCATAGAATGGCTTCTATTAATACCATACAATAAAATTGTGATTAGTTTGTGTTATTTGGAGTTTCTGGAGGGGAAAAAGAGAAAGGGGATTACATGTGAAATGTAAATAATAAAATATCCAATTAAAAAATCTCTGCAAATATCAAGCATGTGCCTGATAGAGAAACAGGACCTTAGAATTGCTAGCTGGTTCTGTTCAGTAGCCCACACATGCCATCTTGTGGTATGATGGCTTCAGCTCACTTTTTATGCATATTCACTGAATTTTAAAATATTTTTCTAATGTATGTCTCTATAAAATGACATTTTGCAGCTGTAATAATAATTATGATGCTCATATTTTTGAAGCATACTCATTCAACAGTAAATTAGCTTTCAATATTTGCTTAAACATGAAACATAATCATCTTAATAGAGACAATATTTCAGTTATCAATGTTGGGAAATTAAATAATTATTCTCCACAAACAACTTTATTTGTACCTGTGATGGTTTGTATATGCTTGGCCAGGGACTGGTATTATTAGAAGGTGTGGCCCTGTTGAAGTGTGTGTGGCCTTTTGGAGTAGGTGTGTCACTGTGAGCATGGGCTTAAGACCCTCGCTCTACCTGCCTGGAAGTCAGTATTCTGCTAGCAGCCTTCATATGAAAATGCAGAACTTTCAGCTGCACCATGCCTATCTGTATGCAGCCATGTTCTTACCTTGATGATGATGGACTGAATCTCTGAAACTGTAAGCCAGCCCCAATAAATATTGCCCTTTATAATACTCGCTTTGGTCATGTCTATTCACAACACTAAAACCCTAACTAAGACAGTGCCCAATATGTATTGTATTATTATCAACATTAAGTATGTATTTATATGAATTAGAGTTCTTCCTTAAAATTTTAGATGACTCAGGAACATTTTAGGAAAGATAGACTCATATTAATATAATCATGTTATTCTTCAGTATAAATTAAATTTAAATTATCATTTATTAAATACCTTTAAGTTATAAATTAAATATATTTTATGAAGAAAAGTAACAAACTAGTATGATATGTCTTTTACTAATTACCTGACACTTTAAAATAGTGGTATAATGTAACAAAACTCCAGTTTCTCATCAGTGACAAAGATTATAAATATGAGAATTTATTCCAGCAAAGTTGTGTCTCTAGAAAACATTAAAAATGGTCACACTTTTAGAAGAGTGATATGAATGATGATATATCAACTCATAAATGCTTCTGAAATATAAGTAATTATTATTCAATATTTGTCCAGTAAATAGCAGCTCATCAGTAAAGAATAAGCAGAGAAAGAAAAACATCTGGTTTTAAATATTTCATCATATAACTTAAATTTCTATTTTTTTAATTTCTAATATTTAAGTAAACTCTGTAATGATATAAATGTAAAACACAATCTATTTAAGAAAAAAGTATAAGAAAAATAAGCTAGATATTGGACTTACCGAATATACTTTTTTAAAATTATGTATGTAGCAGTGCAGTGGGGAACTAGAGTAGCCATTAGAAAACCCCAGATGCCAGGAACCCAAGAGGTTCCTAGGACCCAACAGGGAGGACTTTAGCCAAAATTCCCAACAAAGAAGAGACAGAACCTATAGAGAAAATATCCAGTGGATAGGCATGGGCCCCAGTTGAGAAATATGGCCACCAACCCAAAAATATTAATACAGAATTTTTTCTTTGAAAAGAAAATGCAGGAACAAAGTGGAGCACAAACTAAAAAAATGACCATCCTGAGACGACCCACCTAAGGATCCAACCCATTTGCTGATACCAAACCCAGACACTATTGCTGATGCCAAAAATCACTTACTGACAGAGGCTGTCACCTGAGAGAGAGACAGACCAATACAAATGTGATGTACACAGCCAGATATTGGACTGAGCAAGCAGGGACCCCAATGGGGATGTAAAAGCAATGACTATAGGAGCTGAAGGGTTTTGTAATCTCATAAGAACAACAATATCAACTAACCAGTCCCCCTGGGTTTCTATTTCTGCACAAACATCATGGCCAAGAAACAAGTTGGTGAGGAAAGGGTTTATTCAGCTTACACTTCCACATTGCTGTTCATTGCCAGAGGAAGTTAGGACTGGAACACAAGCAGGTAAAGAAGCAGGAGCTGATGCAGAGGCCATGGAGGGTTGTTGCTTACTGGCTTGCTACCCCTGGCTTAATCCACTTACTTTCTTATAGAACCTAAGAGTACCAGCTCAGGCATGGCACCACTGACAATTGGCTGGGCCCTCCTACCCGAGATCACTAGTTGAGACAATGCCTTATAGCTGGATTTCATGGAGGCATTTCCTCAACTGAGGCTCCTTTCTCTGTGATAACTCCAGCTTGTGTCAAGTTGACACAAAACTAACTAGTACAATTACCCTTTATCAACTTGATACACAAACACATCACTATTAAGCCTCAACACTTACCTTCTTATTCAGCCCCAAAAATCTAAGAAACCTTAAGAGTCCCACAAATTCTTACATATTAAAAATGCAATACCTTTAAAATATCCAGACCTTTTTTTTTAACTGTGGGATCCACTTCTTCCCTAAAAAGGAAAAAATATCACAGCACAGTCACAAAAGCAAAATCAATCTCTCACCATCCAATATCTGGGAATCCACTTACAAATGTCTAGGCTACTCCAAGGCCTCTGCCCTTTGTAGGCTAGTCTTCTGGGCTCCATCTGCATGTTCTTGGTGGTCATCTCACGGTACTGGCATCTCTGAAACACTACTGTCAGTCCTGGGGCACTAATTGCAACTGAGGCTGCACCTTCACCAATGGTCTCTCACAGTGCCAATTCCCAGCTGCTTTTAATGACCCCTTCATTCCTTCAAAACCCGTATCATCTGAATGACTCTTACACATTACAAAGTCCATCCACAGTAGGAAGTACTACCTTAGCCATCTCTAGAACACAGCCTTTTTGTGGTCTCAGAAAACAGTTCTCAGAAGATTATACAACAATGATGCTTGTCTCTTAATCCCCACTAATTTCTTAGCTCCAGCTGCCCAGTATCAATAGTCCCAGTAATGAAAGGGTTTTGTCTTAGTACTTCTGGTATCTTGTTAATCACAACTGATTTTTCAGTCCCAGCTAACCAAAACCAAAGAATCTTCACAATCAAAACAAGCAACAGCCCTGATAAGAGTCTTTAATCTTCCCTCTGAAATATCACAAGAGAGTCCTCCATCTTCTGCACTGTTATCAACATTATCATCCAAGCCTGTACAGAACATCCCACAGAAGTATTAACATCCCAATGGCTCTTCTAGCTCAAAGTTCCAAAATCTTTCCTCAGTACCCCAAAACATGGTGAGGTTGTCATAGGAATACTCCACTATGCTGGCACCACTATTGTCCTAGTCAGGGTTTTTATTCTTGCACAAACATGACCAAGAAGCAAGTCGAGGAGGAAAGGGTTTATTCAGCCTATGCTTCTACATTGCTGTCCATCACCAGAGGAAATCAGGACTAGAACTCCAGCAGGTCAGGAAGCAGGAGTAGATGCAGAGACCATGGAGGGATGTTATTTACTGGCTTGCTTCCCATGGCTTGCTTAAATTTCTTTGTTATAGAATTTAAAAGTACCAGCTCAGGCATGGCACCACCCACAATGTGCTGTACCCCCCACATCACAAGCTGAGGAAATGCCTTACAGCTGGATCTCATGGAGGCATTTCCTCAACTGAGGCTCCTTTCTCTGTGATAACTGCAGCTTTTGTCAAGTTGACACGAAATTAGCCACTACATCCCTCAAAGCTCCCAGAGATTAAAACACCAGTGAGTACACAAGTGGCACCCATCGCTCCAGCTGAATATGTAACAGAGCTTGGCCTTATCTGGCCTCACTGGGAGGGAAGCCCATTGGCTCTGTGGTGGCTTGATGACCCAGGGTAGGGGAAGGCTAGACTCCTGAGGCAGAAGTGTGTGGGCAAGTCAGGGGAGCACCCAGGGCAGGGGGAGGCTCTGTTAATCATTTCCCTGAGCTGTAAGATTAGTCTGTTTTAATTTATGAGTGTATATCTCAACCTTTCCTTATTTAGTCAACCTTCAACCAAAAGTATTAGAAAAGATCTATGTCAAGTTTTGAAAAACCAACTGACAATCTATGACAAACTTATATAAAGAAAACATATACAATACAAAAAAAGAAAATACATTTTTCTAATAAAAAGATTTAAAGAAAAGTATAGAAAATTCAAAGAAATACTTGGGATTAAATGGAAAATTAAAGAGAATCAGCACAATCAAGAAACTACAAAAGTAAAATTAACCCAAGACAAGTATTGAGACAAAAAAGATTAAGAAATGCAAAATATCACATAATGTAAAAAGAAAGATTTGAACAAAAACATACTTTTCAATATGTACCTTTCAAAAATAACTCTGAAAAGTTAAAGTCTCATTTCTCCTGCCATAAATCACAGACTTGCAGATGGTCCCTCTATGTGTTCCTTCCTGGGAATATACTTCATTATAAATGACAGACACCAAGATAGAAAAGTAAACCCTAAGCAAATGGAACCAGGAAACATGCAGACATTGCTTTTCCGATGTTTGAGAAATTCCATTTGAAAATAACCTAGTTAGAAGAGATAAAGTGTAGGTTCTCCATAGTCAATAAAACATTTCATCAGGAAGATACTGCAACTAAAAATACATGCATTATGGTGGAGAAGAGACAGACCAATTTTACATAACAAATAATATCAGAAATGAAGTCACAGATTAATATACAGAAGAACTTAACAACAGTGGGTGCCCCTTCAAAACCCTCATCATACAACAGATAAAAGATCAGACAAAAATAAATAAATATGGAAGAATTATATATCAGGAGCATGGATTCTCTGGCAAAGGATCACATTCTAAGACCTTTTAGTTCTGTGTGATCTAACTAGAATATAGAGATGCACTTAGTAGACAACTTTAACCCAAACCATGAAGTTAAATGTAGTTAAATGAAGCATCCATGTTTAAAATTGAGGGGTAGACCATGTGATGAAGCAGAGAAAATTTTGATAGAATGAGTCAGAGATAGGATATGGCCAACAATCGTGAGAAAATATAGGGGAGACAGAGGGTGATTAAGAGCAGAGCAGTGAAATACAGTGGAGTTCTGTTTGATTCATTTCAGTTTGTTGCAGCTCAGGAGAGTGCAGATGAGCTCAGTTTAGAACAGAGCAGTTGAATTCTGAGCAGTTTGGTTCATGGAGTTGGCAGTCTTAACTAGCAAGAGCAACTCAGTTAGATTCCAAGAGAATCAGTCTGCTTCAAGAGAAGTTTAAGTCGAAATAACTGAGTTCAACCAGCCAGGCAAAGTTCAGAAAGGGCTACTAAATATGTGTTCATTCTGGAATAAGTCACAGAGGCTGAAACATTCTAGGCCATGGTTAATAGACAGAGGCTAGATATGAAGCCATCATGATTTCGTCTTGCACATAGTATATTTCATGGAAGCTAGAAGCTTTCAGAACTAGGCCTACAGATAGTTAATACAGAAATAAAAACAGTATGTGCTCAGCCCATGCCATGTATTTATAAAGTCTGGGTACTGCCCTCACCTCATCACTTCATCTGATAAAACTTCAAATGAAAAGAAACATTCTCATTTACACATTACATTAAATTGAATGCAATGACATCATAGATTTATTCCACCCAAATATGCAGAAGTCACATCCTTCACTGGAACTTGGTAAATAACAAATCACATATTTAAACTTAAAGCACATTCCAATAAATATAAGAAACAAGTTTTTATATTTTATCTAGTCATAATGTAGTAAATCTGGACATTAACAGAAAGAAAAAAAACACAGTTATCAAAACTTATGGATATGAAATAAATGAATATGAATATTTTACTGAATAAATTAAAACCAATGATTTCTGTAATTGAAATAAAATTAAAAAATACACACATCACAGCAATCTATAGGGTATTGTAAAGGAGGTCCTAAGAGGTAATTTTATATGTGTAAATTTCTATGATACAAAATCAGATAATATCCTTAATAACTTAAGAATAGCTACTATGATACTAGAAAATGAAAATAAAACCAAATCCAAAGCAGTAGACAAATTAACAAAATGAGGTTATGAAATAAAATGAAAAATCAGGGCAATAATTGAAGTAGTGAAATGAAGAGATGGTTTCTGGAAAGAAGTTAAAATAAAAGAAAAAAAATAATGACATGAAACAAGAAAGGATGGAAGGAAAGAAGGAAGAAACATAGGAAGGAAGGAAGAGAAAGACTGAGTCCTTATTTCACAGCAAGACTATAAACAGTGAGGTA
>NC_137955.1:31287664-31290923 GCF_963924665.1 Micromys minutus | reverse complement strand
GAAGAAGAAGAAGAAGAAGAAGAAGAAGAAGAAGAAGAAGAAGAAGAAGAAGAAGAAGAAGAAGAAGAAGAAAAGAAGGAGAAGGAGAAGGAGGAGAAGGAGAAGGAGAAAAAGGAGAAGGAGAAGGAGGAGAAGAAGAAGAAGAAGAAGAAGATGAAGAAAGAAGAAGAAGAAGAAGAAGAAGAAGAAGAAGAAGAAGAAGAAGAAGAAGAAGAAGAAGAAGAAGAAGAAGAAGAAGAAGAAGAAGAAAGAAGAAGAAGAAGAAGAAGAAGAAGAAGAAGAAGAAGAAGAAGAAGAAGAAGAAGAAGAAGAAGAAGAAGAAGAAGAAGAAGAAGAAGAAGATGAAGAAGAAGAAGGAAGAAGAAGAAGAAAGAAGAAGAAGAAGAAGAAGAAGAAGAAGAAGAAGAAGAAGAAGAAGAAGAAGAAGAAGAAGAAGAAGAAGAAGAAGAAGAAGAAGAAGAAGGATACGAAAAAGAAGAAAGAGAAGAAGAAAAAAAGGAGAAGGAGGAGAAGGAGAAGAAGAAGAAGAAGCAGAAGGAGAAGGAGAAGAAGAAGGATATGAAAAAGAAGAAAGAGAAGAAGAAAAAAAGAAGGAGGAGAAGGAGGAGAAAGAGAAGGAGAAGGAGGAGAAGGAGAAGGAGGAGAAGAAGAAGGAGGAGGAAGAAGAAGAAGAAGAAGAAGAAGAAGAAGAAGAAGAAGAAGAAGAAGAAGAAGAAGAAGAAGAAGAAGAAGAAGAAGAAGAAGAAGAAGAAGAAGAAGAAGAAGAAGAAGAAGAAGAAGAAGAAGAAGAAGAAGAAGAAGAAGAAGAAGAAGAAGAAGAAGAAGAAGAAGAAGAAGAAGAAGAAGAAGAAGAAAAAGAAGAAGAAGAAGAAGAAAGCAGAAGGAGAAGGAGAAGAAGGATACAAAGAAGAAGAAGGAGAAAAAGAAGAAAAAGAAGGAGAAGGAGGAGAAGGAGAAGGAGACGGAGAAGAAGAAGAAGAAGAAGAAGACGAAGAAGACAAAGAAGAAGAAGAAGAAGAAGAAGAAGAAGAAGAAGAAGAAGAAGAAGAAGAAGAAGAAGAAGAAGAAGAAGAAGAAGAAGAAGAAGAAGAAGAAGAAATAACCAAGTTAACAAGGTTATACATGAAAAGGTGATCATGCAGCAGATATCCAAAATATTCAGAAAAACACGGGTACATTCCTAAAATTATATACTATGTTAGAATTTAAAGTAAAATTTAAAATTTCTGCATTGAAATAACTAATAAAACTAACAGAATATAATACAAATTTTAGAAAATTTATAAAAGCAGTTGAATGGACACAGTAATTGAATTTTAAAAGGGTAACTAAAATTTAAGACAGATTCTCATCTGGATTCTCTCAGCTCTTCAAAGAAGTCAAAATATGACTTCTCAAATTATTGCATAAAATAAATAAGGAAGACTATCATACCCCATTATAAAACTAATACTATTATTAGAATATAAAAATTATAAAACTACAGCAAAAAGAAAATTGCAGAATGTTTATTTGCCTTGAAACAGAGATAAAATATTACTAAAGTCCTTACATTCTCAATTCAAACACTTATATAAAATATTATTATTGTACAAGTTACTTTTCTGATAGCTTAAAACAATAACTTGACTAAGGAAATAGCTACCATCTATTCTGGTATGGACAATGTGGCAACAGAGCAGGCACAGTGGCTAGAGCAGAAAGCTCAGATCAATATGTGCCAAGCCTAGAGGAATTAGACATGGCTTCAGTTTTTATATTCTATGAGCTGGCTTCTGTTGACATATTTTCTCCAGCCAAACTCCATTTTCAAAAAAAAATGTTCAAATATTCAAACACATGGGTCTATGGGGACAATTCTCACTCAGACTACCACAGTCTTCAAGATTTTTTTTTTTTTTTTTTTAGAGATAACAAGATGAATCAGTAAGTGGAATTTATCACATAAAAAGAATGAAGGATGCCACATAATATTCCATATTGTTAGGACCCTAAGTTCTCTGGAGAAAGTTCCTATTTCCATCAGTCATTGTAGTTGTCACAAAGTATTAACTTCATTTCTAAATCCGCTGCTCAAATACTTTGCAGTAATTTTATGTACCACCATTAGGTGGCACCTTCCTACACAAAATACAAGATAAGTTTGCAATTTCATCATTTGAAAGTATCTAAGAATAGCCATTATAAATATTATATAAATGATGGTAACAATTAAACATTACATATACATTTATGCATAAAATGACTAGTATAATATATTAAATTATAAAATCTGTTTAATCTCTCAGACTTATATTTCTGCATTTTTTATGAATTGTAGGTATCATCAGTAGAGCTGTTTTCTGACCTAAGTAATTAAGGCTAGCGTTGGCTTATTTTAACATGATCAGGATTTGTTTAAAATGTTTTAACTTATCATTGTCTTTCTATTAATAAAATAAACATAACCAAATTCTTAAGGGTATTTCTTCTTGTTTCTTTTGTCTGATGTTTGATACATATCCTTTTCAGAATTTCACTAAATATAAGTATATTTATAATTTGATAAATGTACCCCACTCTTTCAAACATTACTGCATCTTTTTTTCTTTCCAGAGGTAATCATGATCAAATATCTATTGCATTTTAGGCATTTTATAATGTAACAAAAGTATTCAGCAGAGATGTGGCTTACTCATGCTGGCAACTTCTCACCAAAAACAGTTTCCATTTCACATAATGCCTTCAAAATCTGTATATGTATTCCACTTTTTAAAAATAAAGTTGTAAGAGAGGGGAAAAAAGTTGTGTTTTCTTGGTGTAACTAAAGTTAGGAACATTCTGTGTGCGAACGATCCTTACAGATACTTACCTCATGGTTGAGACTAGTTTAAGAAGTTTTGAAAAGATATTGCTTCTGTTTGTACTCACAGAGTTCTTTGCTTAAAATCCATAAGCAATTTCAAGTTTGTCCTTTGGATAACATACATGCATTTGCAAAGGCATGAGGAAGACATTTTTCCCCTCGCTAGGGGAAAATACTCTTGAAATGGAAGAAACTTTACAAGTAAGTAGAAGAACTCATTGAAGACTTATGTAGTACCATGAATAAGATTTTTGGTGGAGTACCTCAAAATTCATTAAAATTTTTACACTGAGAAATCATTTTTTAAAGTTAGCTTACACATTTACAAATTTAATATGATATTTTTATTATTTTGCCTGTAGATCAACTTAGCTTCCTCCCTCTTCCATCACCCTGCTTCCTCACCCATAGGTT